>NC_069112.1:36361500-36453718 GCF_025612915.1 Magallana angulata
TTTACCTAAACAGTAACTATTTTGAAATAAATCAAAACATTTTCTTTTTCCTAAAAAAACCCCCTAAAATAACAAAAATGCGTGTAAAATAGTGGATTAGCTTTAGATCCATGTCATAAGAAATTTGCGCTCAAAAAAGATACTTGCAATTAAATAATATTTAATGATTACGTAAAGAGTGAATATATGTACTAGGAACTTTTTAGAGTATACATAGACATAGACAGTTAGAGTATACATTGATATTAAAACTTGACAAATATTTAATAGGTTGAATGAGCAAAGTCGTTACCTGATTTTGCGATTGTGGTTTTCTTAGATAGAACGTTGCAAAACTGTACATCATCAGAAAGTGTAGGACGAGTTCAGAATGCATCGCGGGCAGATACCTTGAATTTGACATCTTCGGTTAATTCAAAAAGGGCCAACAAGTCACTTGAGTACCAAAGCTAGTAGATTAACATGTCAAGAGAGTCTCATGTTCGCATCTTCATTTTAGGTTTAAGGCTTTATCTGTGATTCATCTGACTGTTACTCAGCGTTGGTACCCGGCTTTTATTATGTAATGTTTGCGTTTTATTTACGGTAGTCTATTTTAATATCTTTTGCATTGTGTACATTTGAACTAAGCTGTATGCATGCATTTTGTGTGCATTATATATCAAACTGATTATTATAATGCCTGCAGGTCAGGTATTGCAAAAAGGTATGATTTTTTTACCTCTGAATAGTCAACAATTTCTCCGACTCTTTACATCCTCCTATTTTTATGAATGTATTTAATTTATTTAAATACTGTCAAGTGGCCTTTTTACCAAATAGTTTTCAAGATGAAGTTTAAAATTTTAATGGATGACACACCAATTGCCTTAAATAAAAGTACATGCTTAATATATTGTCACATTACCCTCAAACCCCCCTTCAATTAGAAACTTGAGGACATTATAAATATATTAACAAGTATAAACGACTGCTGTAATACCTATTAATCTGAATTTTATTTGAGAAACCTCTCAGGAGAACTACTTATATTCAAGAGGTTTTGCTGTTTGTTGAGAGGATTTAGGCGTGTGGAGACCTTATTAAAACTATTAAGAAAAAAAAGTATTCGAATGTTGGCTTTTGAATGAACTTTAAAACGTACAAAAGGTTATAACATTATTTTCATGTTTGAATGTCAAAATTATAATTACAATTAATAAGTTGCGTACTTTAGTAAAGTCACTGTTGCTCAATAATGTCATTTTCTTATTTCAAAGCAGTATATCTTACAGTCTAGAAAAGAAAATATTTCATTTTGTGTCAATTCTGTTTTGTAGATAAACACTATCAATGTCAATGATTATAAGTTTAAATTCATAACACAATCTTATATTAACTATATACTATTTACTCTAATATTTACTAAACTAAGTCTTATGTTTAATTTAAAACACTGTTCGTTCCCCATATTTCATTATAAGATTTACAAAAACTCAGAAATGCAAAGAAGATATGTAGGTTTTTGCTCCATCTTATAATGACATAATTAATCATGTTTGTATCTCAACTTATCTTTCCATATCACTGGACTAGAGAAAAACTGTCAATTTGACAACAAACCGATTTTCTTTCGTGTGAACAGTATCTATTTGTCAACCGTGAATTGATGAACACTAGAAACGGGGTACTCTCTATGCAATACTTTGCCAAAAAATGATGACTAAGTTCAACATCTGGTAATTTTTTTTTTTTATAAATAATCAGATATCAAACACCTAGCATTATTGCTTAGTTTTGATATATGACCAATTGATCGGCAAAATCTTGAAAACTGTAGGAGGAGTTATCCGTACAATAGAAGTACCATATATGCAATATTTTGCCAAAAAATTACTAAGTTGAGCAGCTATTTTTTTTTCAAAAAATTATCAGAAATCAGAATCCTAGCAATATGTACATTTCTGATGTATGTCCAATTGATCTGCAAAATAGCTTCCTATCTTGAAAACTGTAAGAGGACCAGGGATGGGGTAATCATAATCAGCTGTAATCGATTACAGGTTGCTGAGTAATCATGAGTAATGAGTAATCATCCATTTTTCTTATTACAAGTAATTGTAATTTAATCGATTACTCTGTGAAAAAGTCCTGTAATCATGATTAATTTTTTTTGATTACTTTTATGATTACAATGGCAAAATTCAATAGGTTGAAATCATTATTCATTGGATCTTATATTTAGAGAATAAGGTTCAGTCTTCGAATTGGCCAGTATTCATTTATTGCCCTTGGACATGTTTAAATTCATGTCCAGTCACGATACAATGAGTTTGCTATTCAACTGTCCTTGCTTTTAAGTGTATAGAAAACAGTTCACATACTGTGCTTATTTAATTTCTGATCTTCAGACCAGATAGATGCAGGCTAAATGACTCTACATTTCAAATGTTAATGTTTTTTTCAAAATCTATACTAAAAATTACTATTCAATTATTTACTAGTGAAAAAAAAAATGCACACATTTATTACATATCGGTGTGTAGTTTTGTAAACAAAAAACATAGATCGTTAAAAAAAAATTATCCCTAAAACAGGCCGGTGTAATGAAGAATAATGACCCCCGTAGAATAATGACCGGGGGTCATTTTTCGACGTAGAATAATGATCCCCCCCCCGGTCATTATTCTACGTACAAAATGACCAATTTGCCTGAAGAATAAGTGTAATTTTCATAAAAATGAGCACACTCTACATGAAGAAAAGTGACCCCTGTAGAATAATGACCCCCTTGTAGATTAAAGTTTTTCAGTATATTTTTTATTATTTGTGAAATAGTGTTTAAACTATTGTAATTTTTACTGCTGCAGTTTACAGAGAGTAACAGAAATTATAATTCATATTCAAATAAACTTAAAGTGAAAGAAGGGGTAAAGCTTAGAAAATAAAAATCCCTCCGTTATAACAAGACATTGACGTATTGCATCGGGGTATTGTTGTCATATTAAAGGGGCGTAGTCACGATTTAAGTAAAAAAAAATTCCAATCTTAATGTTCACAATGCTTTAGTAAGGCATTCTTAATAGGCAACCAAAATTTGAGTGTCATTCGTTACATCTTGAATGTTAAAGTGAAAATTCTAATTTTAGACCTAATGAATATGTTAAACGTAAGGAACTGTTTATTTATGCTTAAAGTGAATAAGAAGATAGACAAATCAGCTTGAAAAAGTTTTTTACTGGTATAACAACAACAAGATACGAGCCTTGTTTACATGACAAAGAATTGTGAGCCCTGTATCTTGCTTATAACTTTACAACTGACCCTCAAATTTCATTTGATCAGTAGAAATGCTTTCCTTAAGCATTGTAAATAATGAAAACAGAAAAATAGAATTTGACCAAAATCGTGACCATGCCCCTTTAACAATTATATTTACATATATCTATGATGTTCCGATAGGGCCACTCCGACCATGATATAGGGCAAAGTTGCAAAGGCGATAGTGCGAAGGCAAAGGAGCAAAAGTGCGAAGATGCGACGACGAAGTGCGAAGATGTGATGCCTAAAGTGCGAAGGTGAAGGAGCGATACTACTATCGCTCCTTCCCAACTTCGCAGTTTGGCCTTCGCATCTTCGCACTTTCGCCTTCGCCTTTTTTGATTGCATTCAGCACGTCTCGGTCGATTACATAGAATTTAATGCAGGCACCGTACTTGCCAAGTACATGTATGCACTTCAAGACTCCTATCACTTATCAGCCGTCTGTTTACCGTGGACCAAACACAGTAATATTCTAATTTCATTATGCGACACTCCTTGCTCATGCACGGATCTAGAGGGGGGGGTGGAGAGGGGGTCCGTCCCCCAAGAAAATTCAATATTAATAATTTCACGCAGTAAAAGGGGAGAGGGGGTCCGGACCCTATCCCCCTGAATAATTTAATTTTATTAATTTTATAAAAATAAAATTTCAAAAATATGCCTCGGAACCTTTAAACGATAGAGAGCTCTGCAATTATAAAACATAGGTAATCACAGATTACAAAGCTCACCGAGACGAGGCATCACCTTTATAAGGCATCACCTTTATGATACCACCTTTATCATACTATATGAAAACCATCCTTTATGATCTTGGATATTCACGGATTCAGTTTTGACACATTATCGTATGTCATCTGTTAAAAAATTGTATGATAATCATATGATAATATGTTAATCAATACAATAATATAAAATTAAAAATTGCATCCTATCATACTTACAATATACATGTATATCATATAATACCATGAAATACCGTACAAAAATTGTGGGATATGATATTGTAACGTATGATATGACATTGTATAGTGTTAAACATTATTGTATTCTATCAAATAATACAATATCATAAGACATAATACAATATAGTATTATATAAAACAATATCATTTTGCAATTATACATTATAACATAAAAACATGTGTTATTATATTGTATAATATAGTATGATATTGTATTGTATTATACTGTATCATATTTGATAAATAATATGATATTGTATTATATGATACAATATAATTTGATACAACATTGTATCATATCAAATGATTAAATATCATGTGATAAAATAAAATATTATATAATACAATTATATTATACATATTGTATGATATGATACAATAATATATATTACAACATCATAAAATACAATTTCATGTAATATGATAATATATCATATAAACTAATATCATATTATACAATATTGTATGACGATATTTTATAATATTACAATATCATATATACAATTTCATTTGATATCATTCTATATTACAGAAACCAATATCATATTATACAATACTGTATGAAACAATATCATAGAATATACAATATTATATCATAGGATGCATTATTATATATTGCAACATCATATGTAATAGTATAATGTGATTTAATAATTAATTGATAAAATAATATAATATTATACAATATTGTATCATAATATACAATACTATACAGAACAATATCATAATACAATATCATATCATAAATTATTTTAAAAAATGATACAATATTATATCGTATCATATAACGTTTTTCAATAAAACATATGGTATTGTGTTGTATCCTATTAAACAATAGTGTTTCATATCATACAATACTATATCATAGGAACCATGTTATATCATTTAACATAACTACATCTATCTATCAAGCAGGTTTGAGTGAGGTAGGAGATTTCTTCAGCATCCTTGATAATGGAGATCAGGCTCTGCATCTGAAGCAACCTCTAAGTTCCATTTATAATATAGTTTGTCAACTATGCAAGCTATCATCTATAAAATTTGTGACCTGTTCCGAAAAATTAAACATCATCAAGCATCATAAAACTATGGCTCAGATTCAGCATTCAAGCCTGTCAGGTGCATCAGTATCATACGACGTACCATCCATACAAGGTTGGTGAAGTTAGGACCAGTAATAACTAAGATATCATCATCAGAGGGCACCAGCAATTAAAACCTTTACCTCCTCAAGCATCCCCAACCTATGGCTTTGATTCAGCATCCATGCCTGTCAGGTGCATCTGTATCATAAGACTCACCATCCATTCAGGTTAGGTGAAGTAGTAATAGCTTAGATACAGGACCTGCACCAAAAACTTTAACCAGCTCCGGACGCCAACGCCGAGAGTATAGCATAAGCTCCCTTGACTTCGTCTCGGTGAGCTAAAAAGGCGAAAGCACGAAGATTCGAAGGCGAGAGTGCGAAGTTGCAAAGGCAAAGAAGCGATAGTAGTATCACTTCTTCGCCTTCGCAATTTGGCACTTTCGTCTTCGCATCTTCGCGCTTCACCGTCGCATTTTTTATATTCTTCCTATTGTTCATGAATTATACTTGCACTGAGGATTTCCACTATTACAAACTGCTGGGTATGCAAGTGCATCACGCGGAATTAATGATGAAACCAAAATTATGAAAAGTTTACTCCACTGTAAGGCATTATAACCAAGCTGAAGTTAGTAGGCACTGACAGCGGCCATTACGCCAGTAGAGGTTAACGGCCAATAAGGAAAATCGTCAAAGTACTGAGAGTACTCGTACAGAAAATATATTTAACTTTATCGTCGGCATACTTTAGTAAGTATAGTTAATATCAAGATGATTAATGCATCAGTAGTTTGTATGAGCATTGGTAACTTTGGATACAATAAAGATCGTGTGATCAAAATCAAGGGCGATATAAACCCCTAACATGGGCCCTAACCTCTTATTAACGCTTTTAGAAACAATCTTATCTTATCATAATCGATCAGTGTTTATTATGTATTAAGATTTACTATAGTCAGGTACTCTTCACACATTTGCTCTAAAAGAATAAAGTATATTCATGACCACATATACAACATTACAACAAATGTTTAGAATATTGATGTTCATGTATCACGTAGATGAAAACAAAACTAACGCAAACTGATTTTTTAAAAATCACTTTCCTCAAGAATTGTAAATAAGAAGAATTCATATTTCTACGTTACTTGTCACCTTAGTCTTTTTCCATAAAGATATATTAATGTATCATTCTAAGATTGACAATTCATTCACCATGCAGTGAATATTGCTTATATTATTACAACAATTATTCTTTCATGATTATTGTTCGTTAATTATCACACAATATCCTCATTGTGTATGAATCTGTCTTTATTTGCGTCATTTCCCGCCGTATGTCGATGAGAGAAGTGAAATATAAGAGTGTTTTGTGTATGCCTGCAACGGATATGAAAAACTATATACAGCAATTTATTTAAAAATTCGGTGTTTATAACTTCAAAATCAGTTGAACAGAGTGAACAATTAAGTAAATTTCAAAGTCATTTATTGGATACGGTGTAACCAATTTCCATGCATGTTTACGGGGG
Organism: Magallana angulata; assembly: GCF_025612915.1. Lineage (NCBI taxonomy): Eukaryota > Metazoa > Mollusca > Bivalvia > Ostreida > Ostreidae > Magallana > Magallana angulata. Next base: position 36,368,388 of record NC_069112.1, read on the forward strand.
GGGTCATTTTTCTATGGGGGTCATTTTTCTCCATGTTTAACATGAAGAAAAATAACCACTGGGTCATTTTTCTTCAGAAAAATCCAATTATTCTTCAGCTAGGGGGGTTATTATTCTACGTCGATAAATGACCCCCGGTCATTATACTACGGGGGTCATTATTCTTCATTACACCGGCACAAGAACCGCGTGTCAAACAGACATCCCGTTTAAATCTCGCATTTTTAGTTAAAACAGTTTTTACACCACCATTGTTTACATTCTTGTTATAGTCATATTCACCAAATGTCTTCTTTTATTGACCCAGAAACCAAATACAAGTCTATTCAACATTGATAATAACATATTCTGATCACGAGATATTTAAATGGACGGTTTTCTAAAGAGAAAACAACAAGGCATTGTAGTTTTGATATTATTCATTATTCAATGTGTTGATAATATTTGGATTTCCGATGTATAATGTATGTTTAGTTTTGATCGCAATGTGCTTGTGAAGCATATTAACAGAATAATTCTACATTTCTTAACTAACTAGTAGCTAATTAATTAGTATATTAAAAAAATTGTTTAAGTCACATCGTAAATATTGACAAAAAAATTATTATCAATTTCATTTCTTATATACGAAATAAACAGCAATTCAAAACAAGAGGCCCAGGGGCCACATCGATGACCTGAGCAACGATTGCCTTAATTCTGATCAAGTTAGCATTACAGTATCAAAATATCTTGACAACTAAGTAGAGTAGATCTTGCTAAAAAAAAAAAATGAAAATCTGCCAATTTTTATCCACCTCTCTTTTTTTTGGTAAATACCAAGCCCCTTTTGTTGTGGTACCTGTACGAAGATTTTTCTCTTTTCCTATATACCCCCCCCCCCATTTTGTGGCCTCACTTTTCTCTAGGGAATCATGGTTTCATCAAATTTAAATCTGCATAACCTGTGCTTTCACACTAAGTACTGAGGTATGGACCGAAAACTTTCCCAGAATATTTTTAAAGATTCTCTCTCTATATTCCTATGTAAAAATCAAACCGCCATCACGGCCCCGCCCAACCACTAGGGACTGTGATTTTGCAAACTTGAAAATACACTACCCGAGGCTTTTCTGGCCAAATCGTCTTTAAAAAGAAGATTTTTAAAGATTTTCTCTATACATTCCTATGTAAAAATCCATCCCCCATTGTGGCCTCACCCTACCCCTGGACTATTATTTAAACAAACTTGAATCTATACGATCTGGGGATGCTTCCACTCAAATTTGGGCTTTCCTGGCCTAATAATTTTGAGAAGAAGACTTTTGAAGATTTTCCGTTTATATTAAAATTTAACCCCATTGTGGCCCCGCCCTAGCCCGAGGGACCATGATTTGAACAAACTTGAATCTACATTATCTGAGGATAGTTAAAAGAATTTTTTATAGATTTTCTCTATATATTCCTGTATAAAAAGTTATCCCCCAATTGTGGCCCCACCCTACCCCCGGGGACTATGATTTGATCAAACTTGAATCTACACTATCTGAGGATGCTTCCACTCTTTGAGCTTTCCTGGCCTAATAGTTTTTGAGAAGACGATTTTTTAAGATATTCTCTATTTATTTCTATGTAAAACTTGAACCCCCTCTTGTGGCCACTCCCTATCCCCCGGGACCATGATTTGAACAAACTTGAATCTACACTACCTGAGGATGCCTCCACACATGTTTAAGCTTTTCTGGCACAATAGTTTTTGAGAAGATGATTTTCGAAAAATACCAACCATATTTCAATAATTCTCAATTATCTCCCCTTTAAAGAGGGCGTGGCCCTTCATTTGAACAAACTTGAATCCCCTTCACCTAGTGGTGCTTTATGCCAAATTTGGTTGAAATCTGACAAATTGTGATAAAAAAAAAGATCACTTGAGCCTTTGGCTCAGGTGAGCTAAAAAGTTCATCGGAATATGAAGTTTGTTTGTCACGTGATAAAATCCTGTGAATCGCAAAGGACCTCTTTTCTCAATAGATTTGATCACGTACAAACAAACTTCAAACAATGCAATATATCGATGAAGAAGTGAATGATACGTAAACGTAGCAACATAAAAAATAACCTTCAAACAAAGTAAATAATGTTTGAAACATTAAACATGGTCAATTTAAGGTCTTGTTTACAAACGAGCAACCTTTATAAAGATTTTACATCATTTCATATTGTTATCCAGATAGAAATGAAATAAAAAGGGAATTATAAAACATAAAGATTTTTTTTAAATCTAAAATTGTTCTAGCCCACGCAAACATATTCCCTTACATTAAAATGTAAATGTATCGGGGAAATTCTTATACTTTATACACATATTTAGAGGGGATACTTTCAATACGACATACCTCATCCGATCTTTTTTACATTCCAAGAAATATGCATCATTTTACTTCCAATAAATCAGTTGCTCTAGAGATTTAAAAATGTTATGGTTCTTTCTAAATATTTCAGATCCTGAAAATATATAAAGAAACGCAGTAATATCGAACATCTCGGTTTAATACATTCCACTAGGAAAAATGAATGGGAAAAAAGTAAGTTAAAATATGCTTTCAAGCTTCAAACTTCATTATGTGTTCAAAATTAACACGTGATTATGTATACTAGTGTTCTGTTCTGCTGTTCAATCATTGCAAGTATATTGTAATGTTTTTTTATGTGATATTTCATTTTGTTGACGTTTTTTCATTACCTCATAAAAAGTGTTCGAACTTTGATTTTTGACACATTTTTCTATTTTGTTTCTTGAACTCACATCTCAATTTTACACATCTCATTAAGGCTTGTTTTCCGATCTTACAATGGTAATTATTATCATGTTCATGTATTGAATTTATAACGAATAAATATTGTTGAAACTAAACTTCATCATAAAAAAAACCTTCTTTATAAATGTTGTTAAATAATGTTTATGAAGTAGTCGATTAACTTTGTGTAATTATATTTATTACTTTCCTTTCAGTATCAATGATACCTATATGCTTGTAACAAAGTAATGCGTTATGTTAACTAATACACTCAGATACCGGTACATGTACATGTTAATTTGCAATGTAGCTGTAATTAATCTGAAAAACAACAACCCTGAATATCTAGAAAAGTTAACGATTGTATTTATAAAATCTCAGGGTACGAATAGATTCATTGTTAAGTATTTTTTTTTTCATTTTAATACAAGTTATCAACATAAAATTATATAAAAAGGGGGTTTTAATAAGATTTTCAAAATATACATGTAGCATATCGTTGAAAAAGCAAATGAAATGAATTTATATCTATATATAATTGGACATCTTTTTGTCTACTTGTATTGAAGGTACATAACAGTTTCCGAAAGTTTATTTTTTTCGCCTTCTACGAGTCTTTCTTTTTCATATTTTTTTTATTTCAATGAAATCTATCAAACGGTTCTTGTTGGAATTCGAAAGTGTTGACGTATCATTATGAAGAGTCAATGATCTCGCACTCATTTAACAAGTCTATATTTATCATCATGCTTAAAAGATCACGCAGTTCCGCGTTTTAGTAACACACATCCCTACAACCCCTATACATGTTTAAGCCGCATAATTCTTAACAAATCCAAATACTTCGCTGTGCAATTCCCACCCATTTGGATCTACATTTTGCCTCGCTCGATTACACACAAGCAATGCAATTATCACACTTCAGGCACTTTTTTCAAAGCAGGAAAAAATATACACATCAAATTAACAGGTCAATGCAGTACTTATAAACTGAATATGCAAAAACAACAGGAAGCAATGCACAAAATCTAAAACCATGAAAGCGAAACTACGTATTTGCCACGAGTTTCAGGTACGCAATCGGCTGTAACGAATTAGAATGGTTTATAAACCGGTTTAGTAGGGCCTATTTAAGCGGTGTATATCTTTAAGAGACGTGCATTTGAGAAAATAATAAGCAAGTTTTATTTTCAATTACCATTATCCATTACAAGTTTAATGTCATATATTAACAAAATAATGAGACCTCAATTTCATTTTGAACATTCGGGTAAAATACTTATCCTTTTTTTAAAAAGATATATGACATAAGCAATTTTATTTCTTTAACATATTATTTTGAGTTTATTTTTTGGAAACCTAATTGAGATAAATTATTCTTATGATAAATTAACTTTAGTTGTCATAGAAAAAGAAAGAATAATAACAAGATGTAATTCATAAACGAAAATAACCACAACATAAGCAAATTGTAATAATGAATGCAAACATTGTAGTACTGCATCTGTATTGCAGCACATCAAATACCTGTTTATCGAATTTCTCGCAACGCGTTTTTTGATAAAAAAATGGCATACAAATTATAAAAAAAAGATTAGCTTTACCATTTTCATACATGTGAATGTTAATCTAAAAAAAAAAAATTCCGTTTCCCTTTAAAGTGAAAAACGTTACCTTTTAAAACGTTTGAATAATACCAAATTCTATTGGATATCCCTTTTGAATAAAATACTACGAAATCAGGGTTTTATTTTCAAAATTCTCCCTACCCCTACATTCTCTCCTGCACAACTTTTCGCATACCATTTACAATGATTAAATAAAAAACTGACTTAACACGGTCTCTCTTTTCTTTCAGCATTGTTATCTTTTCATTGCTTTCTAACTAGAAACTTAAAAGAAAACTTGTCAACTGATTTACATGGCATTTAAAACCTAGATGCACAAAGACCACCTGCTTCATTCATGTAGTTATCTTAATAGACCATTCAATTTATGCAATCATTCATCTTACTCAGAGTCGGGTTTAAATATCATTTCTGCTAAAAAGAAAATACTAAACATTTCAGCTCTTTAAGGTGTTAGATTGTACTAATTATTATATGCTCGCGATAATTGTTTTGTAGAATACACTTGAACGCGTCTATCTATTTTTTTTTAAAGTTGAACTCGGAGAGAAATGAAAGAGTGTACCAGGATTAAACTTAAGAAAGTATATTGCCTGGTACGGGATTAAATTTCACATCATAGGGAAAATACCGAAGGAAAGCTATTTCAAAACTGCATATTGTCACATACGCTCTCTGTTCATTGTTACAGTCATTTCATGCTTATCTTTTACAATTTAATGCTATGCTATGGTATGCGATTTTAATGATATGTTATGAGAGTCCAATGCATTGCTATGAGATTTGTATGCCATGAGAAAATGAAATGGATGGCTTAATGATATGGTATGATATGGTATGCAATGAGATTTGAACAAAAACGCCTCCGTACACTATGCTATGAGATTTCAATGCTATGCTATGCTATGGTATATGTTGCACAAGATATGCTTGAGCTGACTGTACCTGTCGTCAGTTAAACGTATTCCTAATTAACACACGAAAAAATAAAGCTTGTTCTAATGATTTTTTTTAAACAAAACGCACAAAAGATCAGCTGTTTTACTGATAAAGTTATTTCAATAAAGTTAAATTAAGACGTTTTTTCATACGTAGACAATTCGTTCCACAAGATCGAATACATCAAGCTGCCTTATATAAGATTACATTTAATTTTCTCAAGAAATAGAATATATTCTTATTAATTTTCATAAATAATAAAAGTGAAGTATAAGGAAAACACCGAGTAGGTGTATCTATAATTTAACAATGGCATTTCTTCAATTTTTTGTCTTTTTCCAACAAAATAAACTTGAGTTACATGAAAGGAGAAGTAAATATTGTTTATAATATTATTAACATATCAATTCAATTGAAAGAATGCAGGAAAACAAGAAAATCATATAATTTTTTTTTTATGTCTTATCTAAAACCCTACTGGCTGTGCTTGTCTTACAAGTGACTTTTCGCATACCAAGAACAGAGAGACTGCTCAGAATAATGTCTATAATTACAATAGTCATTTAAAAAGTGTCACATTTTTATTCTACTTCATTTTTTTTTACATTTCATGAAGGAAAAAAATCATCCTAATAGTTCGAAAATTGATAAGGAAAAAAACAACCCAAAAACATATTGTTAACTTTTAAAGTCAAAAATAGCTTTTACCATTATTAAGACCCATCCTAGATAATGGGGCTACGCTCTTTTTGCATGCAGAAGATACGTGTCATCAAATTTCGCATTTTTTTCGAACAGTACAGTACCAATTGTTTGGTTTATAACGTTCAAATGATTTCATTCGGTGGCAAAATGCATTAACCCGAACAAGTCCTTTTAAAAAGATAATCATTAGTTTTGATCATGGGAAATTTAAAGGAACGATTATTTTAGAGTCTATGCAATCAGTCTGGGTTTTTTTTAATTATTGTTGAAGAACATTTACATGTAATGCAAATGTTTCGGATTTCCAATGTGTAACGTTTTAATACGAGGACAATCAGTTTCGGTCGCACAACGACCTTATTTTCATTGAATAGAAACTATTTAAAAGATTTCTTATAAAATTGTGTTACACTATAATAGTTTGTGAACTTTAATTAAGACAAGATTGAAACAAAAGATAAGCTAAACTATACAGACAGGAAAAGTTATCAACATGAGTGTATGTACAAGTAAATTTCATATTCTGATAATTGACTAGCAAGCATAAAACATATTGGCGTTATACCATACTATTACATTATATTAGAAAAAATCCCCACAAACTTAACATTCAAATATCACCGGTCTAATTTTGTTTTAATGTTTACAAAGTGGTGATGTGGTCATTATATTACATTACCTAGTGTCTGTATTAATATTCATTTGTCTCTTCTTATGTCCTTATTAAAGATAAGTAGCAATTTTGTAATTTAATTAAGATAACAATTTGCAACAATGCTAACATATCGTGTGCCATACATTTGAAAAAAAGAATTTGCGACGTTAATATTTCTTAACATTTCCTTCTTATACTGGTTTTTTCTTGGTTCATAGATTTATTTTCATGCTCTTTTAGAATGCTATTTTTGACTGACAAAATAAGAAAATGATTTCTATGAAAGGTAATCAGTATCTAGCAGATCGTTGTAAATAAACAAAAAACTAAAGTTAAGGAAGTTTCATATTAACACCATTTTGTCAGCATGTACATGTTTTATCCATGAAACCCCATCACAAGATTAATTTTTTTTATCAGAATGTCGCTACCAGGTACAACCGCGATACATATTCTCCAACAAAATCATACGATCCTTATCGTGAAGGTTCGAGTCTTCAAGCTGCTGAGAATATAAACAGTGTAAGTCTTGAATATTATATATATATGTATTTTTACAGACTCAGCTATGTTAAGGAAGGTCTAAGAATTCTACCACGTGTGATTTAGAAAAATTTGCATAAGCCCCGCCCCTTATTCATGAGATTTTACGAGATATAGGTATTTCGGTAATTAACAAACATCTACCAAAATGAATATGATTAATTATTGGGTTTGAATGGTTCAAGAAAGGTGTACTGAAATAAAATCATAAACTATTCTTTATATCTCACGAAATCATGAAATTCCTAAGTCGTCTGATGACGTGTCAAGGCTGACTACGTCACATCGGCGCTTGCAGCTGTGATCAAAATAAACATGTGGAATTCAGTGATACATCTCGGAATTTAACTCGTTTACAACCAGCGTGGACAGATATCGGCATAGGATTCAACTGAACAAGGTAGGATTTATCTGTACTTCCCCTAAATATTGTTTGATATTATTTAATATTGTTGAATGGATCGAAAACGAAGTGAAATTCGTCGGCTTCGATTTTATTTACTTGTTTACATTTGTTTTTCATGTAATATTGTGTTCAAACATCAGTTTGGTGACTCAGTCAGGCAAAGTAATTGTTCTGCGTTTCGCTAGTTGTGAATATAAAGAGCATTGAGGCTCATTGTAGCTTTTTACTGGTCTCATATCGCGATAATATTAGATCGCATTTCCTCTATGTTCAAAGTACACAATAAAAAGTCCATGGCCAAACACTGTATGCGCTAGCACTACAAAGATTACTGTGAGGATCTGGAATGATAATATGATGATTATAGACAAGATTGTAATGTTGTTTAAGTAAATCGAAATGTGTTACATGTATTTTATTCAGTTTTCTTTTATGAAGATCTATACTAATTAATTTTATTTAAGACAAAATTAAAGTGTGTTCAAACTGAATTTCCACACACTTTAAAGAATAAACATTTGATTATGCCTGTTGTAATATCACTGAAATTGAAACCGCCATTAAAAAGCCCAATAATAGAGAAATGTTTCATTTTCATGTTATCTTTAACACAATAGCTTAGCTATTTATGACACATTATTCATTTTCAGGGTCACTTACAAATGTAGGCAGTAGATGGTCCACTGAAAACACTTGTTGGGATGTTGATAAAAAGTAGGTACTATATAAATATTTCTTTTACTCACTAACTTCAACTTCATGTATAGTTTGTTGTTTTTAAATATCATTTTGATAATGATACTAATGTAACCTATTATAATAATTTGCATTGATATCTAATCTATTGAAATGAAATTTGAAATTGATATTTTATATTCATCATTTCAGGTATTGGTTTTCTGATCAACTGGACTACCTCCTAATATCAAAAAGACAGAAGAGAAGAACATGTAGTGTGCAAGAAGAATTGTCAATTTCCATAAATTCCACATTATGACTGAAAAATACTAAAAATCAGAAAACACTAGTCGTGTTGAACAGTTTGTCACAGAAAAGCAATCTCTATAGTATTTGTAAAGTTGATTATTAAAATAAATTCTTGATTATATTGATATATTGTTTCTTCTTGCTTTCTTTAATTAGTACTAAAATATCAATTATAATACAAGTAAACCTGATTATACATTAAAGGAATTTATTCACCAGCATAGTAACTTAAATTATTATGAAACATAAATGTGTAAATTACAAACTCATCACTTACACCCCCCCCCCCCAATAAAGGCAACTGATGAAATTATTTTTTTCCAATTTCAACAATTTTGTAATGATGATTGGTGTGAACAGAAACAACATTTTAACATTATTTTAGTGAAATTCACAGTGTTTAATTATTTTAAGAATGAAAATTAAAATCATGATCTTAGTCAGTGTTGCGTTTGAATTTCACGCAAATGACGCTGAAAGTGAAATGGGTCAGATAAAATGCAGTAGTGCAAGGGCATACACTTGATCAAATATATTGAAAATTTCTATGTCCTACCATTGTATCCCCATTATATCAAAAAGTGCTGGGAGCTGTATGAAATCGCTACGCATTTGATATAAATAAGCGTTAATTGCGGGAAATCCCTGTAAATTGCTGTTCATACACTGTTTACATTGAATTTAATAATTGTTCTTTCTTGAATATTTTAAGCTCCCAGCACTTTTCGAAATTTTGAAGGTTCATTTTACAAGTTAGAAACAGAAATAACGATATTTGTTTATGTTATGCCCTTGCACTTTGCATTTTTTCGTATTATTCCTGGTTCATCTATTTTTAGCAGTATCACGTGACAGGGTATTCCCAAGAGACTCAAAAATTGCTCATGCGATAACAAATTATTTTATTTGTATAATCGATAAAATATCACTTTGTTTAACAATTTTTTGGAGTAGAATACCAAGATTGTTCAAAGGCTAACATTTCATGTGATAAATATCGCTATTTTTTTAAGGACGCCCTTAACATAGCTGAGGAGTCATATGCATATATTTAACATAATAAAATATAAACTTTAGCAAACCGTAAACAAAATGTACAAGATGCATATACACCTAGCAAGAAAACACAAATCAAGTTATCTATTAAGCAGAACTCTTCCTTCGCCAAAAGAAAAAAAATGAAAAAACAACTTCAACAATTTTTCCAATTATATTTGAAAACAGTATTATAATATGTTTTACGGTGCGACCGTTGGGGCGAGCACAGCATGTGATCAAACAATGAATTATAATAAATTAATAAAATAAAATTAACAACGTGAAATTTGAATGCCAAAAAATAAAACATACCTATTTTTCAGTAAATTTTCATTATTCATAGTTTATAAGATTTGTTATAATTTATTTATTTATATGTAGAACAATATTTTAATCTCAGATACAATGTTGTTAAATAATAAAGATTTTAATATATAAATATTCATTGCACTGCATCTCCTCTTTAAAAGTGATTGTGATTATGATTGATTGATTGATTGATTTCCCCCTTTTTTTTGCAGTAGACATTTTTTCTTAAACTTACATATAAAACTTGACTCATCATAGAGCTCCCCCCATGCTAAATTTTTTTTCATTTTAGTCAATTTATACATAGAAAATCGACTTACCATGGATTTGCCCCTCCACTTAAAAAAAAATAATTAATGTTTAATTTTATTTTTAGTTTACGCTTAAAAATATTTGCTTATCATGTTAAAAGAACATGGTGTTGTCCCCCCCCCCCCCCCCCCCGCCGCATGTAATAAATGGAAGTGAAAATAAAGAAACCATTGAACTGCTAAAGAGCTGAAGGATTAGAATTTTCATGATTTATTTTTCTTTTTGCTTGCAAAGATTTTTTGGATGAGGCTGCCATCCACCCACCCACCCCCTTTAAAAAAAGGCGCTGCTACGTATAACGTTACGTTTCAGGAAATTACCGTAATTATAGTGAATAAAATATTTGTGAGCATTCATCCAAATTAGTGCAATTTACAACTGTTTTGAGAGGATTTTGGTCATTTCAGCAGATTTACAATAACTTCAATTAGAGTAATTTCCCCTTATCAGTGCTTATTGTGACGTCAAAGCTGACGTTGGTTAAGTGTCGTCTTACTCTTTAAAACTCCCCTGAGAAATAAAAGTATGCGAAGTATACTGTTTTATTTACTTAAAAAGCATGATGTTCTTAAAATTACACATCTTATAAGCTTTACAGAGGTTTTACTTTGATTCTCAGGAGAACGTGATGTTGGAACGTGAGGTTGGAAACCATTGGTACTATGAATTGTGGGTCAAAATTTACTGACTCCGAAAAAATATATCGGATCAATGTGTAAACGTTTGTGACGTCACACGATTATTTTGATTGAAAGTGTACTGAGGTGAACTTTAGAGGTAACATTGACTGTATGTCGCTTACATCGTTATTGTTTTTACTGTCTAAATTTGTCTTGCTGATTCTCGTGAGAGTGTGAAGTGATAAAAATTGCCATGATTACAGGGAACTACTGGGACGATTAAAACGATGCATTACTGGTCCGATTTACTGACGCCAAAAAAATCCGTTGAATGAATGTGCAACTAGTCCGAATTTTCTATTCACACACGCCTTGCCGGTAGAGCTCGCTTCGCGCCGGCGCTGCGCGCCGGCGAGCTGCGCTCGCTATCATTGTATATGCACATCGATAAGGAATTTGAATGTGATTAGACAACTTTTCTTCGAAACAACCTTTTTATTGAAAACTAAGATTAAGGGTTCTTAAAAATAAATATATCATAAACAATAATACCTGATTTTCTAGTGCTCTAGAATAACAGTGATGGTTTAGCAAACACATCACTACATATAATTACATGTATATATCTGTCTTGAGTATAAAGATATGCATGAAATACTTTCACAATTTTTTTTATAAAGTATTATGTTATAGTTCGTTAGTAATTTTAAAACTATTTTTTTCGAAGAGTACTAGTACTGAGTCTGTCGATACAAAACAACCAAAATCAGCGACTACAGAATACAACGCTGGAAACGGGGTATTTTTCAAGCTTGAAATTTGTTAGAAATTTGCTTTGCGGATTAATCTCTAAGACTAATATTAGAATGTAATAATATCTGTACTTTTTGCAATAAACTTAAAAATGCCAGAGTAACTGCTTACAACTTTGGTATTTAAAGGGACTTGGACACTATTTTAGTTCAAACTTTTATTTTTTTGTTTTTTATGTATAAACTGGTTTACTTTTGAATTTTGAATGATTGACCAAAATTTGAATGTTTGATGTCAAGTCTTCACAGAGGTAAAAAAAAAAACTCTGTTATGTAAACAATGCTCGAGCCTTATATTTGTTCACAAATATTGGTAAGTAATGAATTACCATTTATTTGACAAAATAACTCATGGCAAACAAGATAAGTAAATCGATGTGTTTATTAACAATATTTACAACAGAGAACAACATTTGATTTAAACTTATACAGGTACACCCCATGTGTTAACAATAATAAGACTCGGGCTTTGTTTAAAAAAACTAAGAATTTCAAACTATGTATCTTGGTTATAACTTAATGTTTGACGTTAAAGTTTTAAGCAATAAATGAACCAATAAACCTATTTTAAACAATAAGAATCGATTTTTTTTTATAATAGTACCCAAGTCCCTTTAAACACGTGTGAAATGATGTCAGTAAGTTTTACTTGAATTTATGCTGATGCGTTATTATCATCAAGTTAATGGAAAACCTACTTCCAGTTTCGATAAACTGGAATGGCAGAAATGTGAGTAAGGTTGCTAGAGCGGATCCAAGTCGATGTAGTCTGTTTCAAAATATATACACATACTTGCGATGAAATAATATAGAAAGAGTACGTAAAGAACTAACATATACAATGGTACTTTGTTTAGAGTATACATACAAGTTAAGATTAGACAAATATTATTCGCATAAAATGAGCCAATTTGTTTCTTGAATGGACGACTTTAGTTTTAATTGATAGGACGCTTGCGAAGCACGACTTCATGTGATAGTTCCAGAACGGGGTAGCAAAGAACGCGGGTTGACAAATAACATGTAACGACTTGGCAAAAAGTGTAGGACGAGTAAATCATACATCGCGGGCAGATACCTTGGATCGGACATCTCTCATTATTACAGAAAATAATAAACGAAATGAAATAATTAAAGGCAATTTTAGTTTTGATGGAAAAGGGTTTTTCGAACAGAGTTCCCCAGGAATGCAGTTTGACTAATTAACGTAAATGCGGAAAGACTAGGGCAAGTTACCAATCGGGTAAATACTTTGGACCTGACATCCTTGGTTTTAAATATGCAAATAAATATGAATACACTAGCGTGTCTTTTTACCTTCATACAATTGTATCCCGCCTCAGATTGGTAGGGTGGGGGGGGGGGTCCCCATTTAAGAAAAAAACAAACTTTTTTATTGATCTGATTTTTTTTGTTTTTGTTGCGACAGTAATAATTATAATAAAGAACAAAATTTAAAGATACGACGCACTATAAATACCTACTAGCTTGTTGGAAATAAAATAAAAAAAGTTTTTTTTTTTTCAATCCTGCAACAAAAAGAATAAAGACCACTTTCATATATAAAACATCAATTTCAGTTTCGATTTTGTTTCGAATTTTTATCCCTGTCCGCTGCTTTACCTATCTAGTTATGTAGTTTGTTGTCTGTTTTTATATTAAAGGATGGGTTATAATTGGGCAATTAAGAAAATAAGAAACAAATTGGACACAGTTTTTACAACAATTAGCAAAATATATGTTTCAAAATATTACCATTGTACCATACTAATGTGTAAAGGGTTAATTCCCGTGCTTACACGGTATACCATCTAGTAATTATGATACATATAATGATGTGCATACCCAAATTCGAAAATTATTATGATTAACTTATGTGAAAGCAACACATATAATTTTTTGTGTTAATAAATGAAAGGCCGAAAATCTTATTTTTGTTCAATTTATATTTCAATTTTCTTTCAGAGTCAAGTACATTATCTTTTAAAGAAACAATAAATACACGAATACTTTAAACCAACAAGAACGTTTATAAAATAAGTAATTTGATTGGATCGTCCTTTTGAATAACATACTACGAATTTAGAGTTCCTGTTTCCGAAATTCTCCGTGCTATTGATTGTTGCATAACTTTTTCGCATGCCTTTTCCAATGAATTAATAAAAAATACTGACCTGCTACTATCTGCCTCTCCTTTAAGCATTGTTATCAGTTCATAGCTTTCTTACTAGAAAATTTACGAACCTGTTCAACTGATTTAAATGGCATTTATAATCTAGATGCAAAGACCACCTGCTTCATTCATGAAGTTATTTTAATAGACCATTCAATTTATGCAAATCATTCATCTGACTCAGAATTAGGGTTTAAATATCATTTCTGCTAAATAGATAAACCTGAACTAGTCAGCTATTAAAGGTGTAACTCTAGAATTTTCGTTCGAGTTAATTGTATTTTAGGATAAACAAGATCGTCTTTACCCTATATTTAAAGTGTTGAAATAGGAAGAAGAATAAAACTTGTTCCAGGGTAAAAATGTTTTTAAAAAGTGAAAGTATGAAAAAATATTTATGATAGCTTGACACTGAATTTATTTGTAATTCACAGAGCAAGTTCTGAAGTAAAGCCATTTCAAAACCATATACTGTCACTCACGTTCTCTGCTTGTTTTTGCTTGCTTGGTTTTTTTTTTTTTTTTTTTTTTTTTTTTGGGGGGGGGGGTGGGTGGGTGGGGTAGTTGTAATCGCTTATATTTAAAGTTAAATTCACAGACCCTTGTTTCTTTAGGATGTTATGATTTAAATGAAAACAATAAACATTTTCAATATTGCTTCAAAGTCAAATTTAAAAAAAACTTTTTTTGCGAAAAAAATATATCTATGACTTGATATACCTAAACAAAAAATCGCGACCATTAGATATTTCCAACTAGCAGCAGTATAAATACATGAAAACTCATTTTCCTTAAAAAAAACCGACTGTGGAATCATGGTGGCTAAATTTCGTTGGTAGTCGTGGGTAGCCCCCCCCCCCCCCTCCCCCCACCCCCTCAATGAATTTACGTCCTCGGCGAAACAAAATGGAAAGATAATTATATTTCTTACTGAAACTGAAAACCGACTGATCCATAAAAATACATCCTCATTAATAAGCAAAAAAAAAAAGGAAATCCAACATTCAATGAAAATTGACCTCCACACAACTAAATGATTCCATGGCATACTTATGAGCTGTTCAAAGAATGTACTTTTTTCAGACCTATCAAATCTCAACATATTTCAAATTAATCATATGCTTTTTTTTTAAAATTACTTCAATAAAAATAATTGGTATTTTGAAAGGAGCACAGGCATTATATAATTTCTTTATTAATCATAAACATAAACAAGATCCAAACATTGAATTCAGGAAAAATACAACTTTTTAAATATGCGTCAAAATGAAAATAACACTTCAGAAAAAGGATGTATGAGTAAAATAAATAAGTAAAACATTTTGGTTATATTTATCCTAATTATCCTCTATGAAAGCGGTGATATACAATTCAATCGGATTCAATGTGGGGCTTTGTTGACATGTCAATATATATTTAACTTGACTTGTACACCATTGGAGCTCCATTTTTTTTTCAATATTTTAGGGTTTTATTTTTTTCATTTTTTATGTCTAGAATTGTCAACATTGAGGTTTAAATGCTTTGGTACAATCTCGAAAGTCAAATATCGAGTCACAAGCGGTTTACATGCATTAGAAACTTTTGTTTTGTAAACAAAGCCAGAAGCCTGTTTTTATTTACACATATGTTGACGTTGTATAGGTATTAAGTTCAATCTAATGTTGGTCTTTTGTTGTTGAATAAATTATTAATAAACATATTGAATCAGTTTATCTTGTCTGCCACAAGTGATTTTGTCAAAGAAATTGTAATATAATTACTATACATTATTTTTAAACACTATATGACTCGAGCTTTGTTTACATAACCTCGACTTATTTCCTCAGAATCTTGCTTGTAACTTGACCTAACTATTTAAAATACACAAGTAATCTATTTCATACATAAAAATAAAACTTTCACTTTGAATCGGGTCCAGTTCTCTTAAAAACAACTTTTTAAACAACTATGAATATTACGAAAGATCAAATGAATTATAAAAATGCAAATATTTATTATATATTTGAAAACTCTATAGATTCTGATTGTGTTTAAAAACTTGTGATATTGAAAAGGTACCTATGAATATATGATTTGTTTTTCTTTAGAATAAAAATACATCTCAGCGGCGCATCAATAAGGCGGGAATGAAGTGAGCCTAATAGTCATTTGTTTAATATTTTAAATGTCGCATATTTACGAATCTAATAGTTGATTATTTTAAATGTAGAAGTTGAATATTTTTGTTGATGGTTTAACAAATTGTCTGGGTTTTTTTTATTTTTTAAGAACATCTTGGGATAGATTTAAACTAAAAGAGAAAATAGAAGAGCGACTAGATGTCCACAATTATTGCAGCTTTAAGTTAATCAGGCTGATCTTGTACGTTGTTTTGTTTGTCGTGTTCCTAGCAAGCCTGGTGACTCAGAAGTTAAGCCTTGCTATTGCATCTACAAAATTACCAACAGAACGACAACAGAATGAGGACAAAGTATCGAACTCTTTACAACCATTCACAGTAATAAAAAAACGCATACATGTTGTTAAACATAAAAAAACACATGCATGATTTACATGTATACATTTTTAAAATATATTTCCTTTAGAATATATAAAACAATGAAATCTTGATCCAGGTGTTTTCTTTTTATCAATAGATACATTCATCAGGAGCGACCATCCATAGCTTGTTACTTTTGACTGCAATGTGTATTCCGTACGTTTTAAATTTCTTATCGAGCTGCTGGAAGGTTCATTTTGGAAGTTCAAAACGACCGTCCATTTCCAGTATTGTTGTGGTAAGTTTTTTTTGGATTATGAATTGAGTAGACATGATATATAGACATCACATATTGTTTTCATAAATGAATACTGCTCTTCAGTAGACATAATTGAAAGCAAGAGAACATGCCGTCAAAGAAGAAAGATACAGAGATGAAGCAGCATTTATTATTATACCTTAATATGATTATTCTATTATATCTGATTGGTCTAGAAAGTCAAATGACAGGGCGATTTAATAGATAAAAAAGCCGATATGAGCATACGATGTAGACAAATATGATTAAATCAAAAATATTTAATCATTATTATCCTCCTTATATCACTTCATTGTTTGATTTCCTCTGTTACTCTCACTTTTCTTTCATTATTTCGAATCATAGATAGTTAAGTTGGTTTTGTGATATGTAGAGAATCATAAAGATTAAATATTTTTGATTTAATCATACTTGTCTAAATCATGTGCTTACAGTGTATATTGGCTTTTTCATTCCTATGAAATCACCCAATCATATGACTTTCTAGACCAACCAAATAGAATAATCATATTGAGGAATAATAATAAATGCTGCTGCATCTTTGTTTTTTTTCTTGTGAAGCATGTTCTCTCGCTTTTAACTATACCTACTGAAGAGTGTCCGATTAGGGCGGTATATACACCCCCTCTGACTCGCACGAGCATTTGTACCATGGAACGCATGATTACACATCCAATCGCATTGGCGCACGTTAGATCGTCCGATCACTTGGTCTCTCGCGCGATCCTATCGCATTATCTTTCAACAGTCGCTTTCATTGTACAACAGTCGCAAATAGACGCAATATATATTGCAAGATTTAATGCGTTTACAGCGCACAACGCTCGCTTAGATCGTGCAAATTTCGTACGAATACTTCTTCAAATGCGGTTATTTCTACAACAGATTATGATTCATATCTAAAAAAAAATTCGGTCCCTCGAATATTTTGTCGCTTCTGCTTGTGAGCAGGTTGTGAAAGAGGCTTCTGACCCCCCCCCCCCCCCCCCGCCCTTTCAATTATCTCATAATTAGTTCAGGTTAAAAAATTTAACACAATGTTATTGTTTTTAACATGTTTGATAAAGTTATGAATTTACTGCAATTCTGAATTGCAAAAACATGTGATATTTTTTTCTGCTTTCACCACAAAATAGTCCTTGGTAGATTCTAAACTTTGATTACTAATCCATGCCAAGTTGTAAATTAGTTAAAAAGAAAAAAAATATATGATATTCTAATGTCCTTTTACTTGATTATATGAAAATTTAAACAAATTTACTTTGACAACTCGATAACCAGATAAAACTACTTCCTTAAACTTAACACACATCACCTAGTACCCATTTGATTTTCTTTATTTTTTTGTAGTGCGTTGTACTGGCTGTTTGTCAGTCTGTTGGACTTTGCCTCCTCGTGTTTCATTTGCTGCCAAATGTAGGACCAATTCAAGGACTTCTGGTGTTGAGTGCAACAGGGATTATCCCAAGTCTTCTAAAATTGCCTCACACTCTCAAAAAAAGCAATTTGCATCAACAAATTACAAACAAAAAACGTAATTCGCTACCAAAAAAGATCTTCATTTTTTCGGTGGATATTCTAGCACTTCTTTTGCAGATGTCAGTCGGAGCATTGATTTTCATTCCGGACGTGAAGTTCTTTTGTCGAATATCAACACTCCATGGGAACAAAGTGCATACCCCTAACGGTGATATAATCACAGAATGCATCAATGGTTTTGGGTCATGTTTCATGGCATTATTTGCTATATTCTTAGCATCATTTGCATGGTGGGAAAACTTTCTTGAAAGTTTAAAAGAAAAGAAAAATTGTGACCATATACGATTGAAAGGACTCATTTCAGACATCCAAGCTGACCTAAACAAAAACCGTGCATACATTAATATATTTGTATCTTTGTTCAAAATTCTAACGTCATTTGTTCTTACAAGTTTTCTTGCAAAATGCAAACTATATGATCCAGAGACATGGACGGAATTAGCAGAACAGAGTTTTCATGATGTTTTAGATATAATACTCTTAGTCTTATCTAGTATTGTTTGTTACTGTATAGCATGTCTTGCTTGTAAATTACAAATGCAAATATTTTCATTTGCTATTCCATGTCTGCTCTCTACACCAATAGCATCGGGCATAATGGCTTATTTATGTTTAAGAAGAGAGGATTTTTTGTCGAAGAATTTTAATTTTGACTGTGATTCTGATTGTGACGTCAATTATTTAAAGTCCAACTACTACCTTGTTCCGGCCTCTTTATGGATCCTGTCACTGTATTGGACTGCTGGACACATATGGTTTCCAAAGCAGAAGAGGATAGCAACAATCGAAAGGTACAGACCCATGAAAGTGAATGAAATTAAATAACAATTTAAAAAAAAATATTTATCAATGCAATCAATTTTACAATAAAGTATATTTTCTACCGATGTATTAAAACATTTACAGTAGAAAAAATTTATATTAAAGATTCAGATTTGTTTCAAGGTTAAAATTTTTATATATGCCCTCATTTTGTTGATTTTATGATGTGTAAATATACCTAACCATTGAACTTTTTTTATCTATTATAGCTTATTTGTTAATCCTTTTTACTGTGGAATACTGTTAGAACAGGACTTGGTTCTGAATAGAAAACGTGATCAAGACAAGTAAGCTAGATTTCATATTTTAATTACAAAAAAATGGGTTATATACATTTCATACATTTTTATATTCAAATTCTATTTTGACAGAGTTCAAACACAAGAGGATAAGAAAAAGTTTGACAAAGATAATATACCTATGGTTTACGCATGCGCAACAATGTGGCACGAATCACGAATGGAAATGAAACAACTGTTGAAGTCCCTATTTAGGTAATATTTCAGTGAATATAATACACTCTACATTTATATCTTAGGGTACCTGTACCTTCTTGATTTTTTCATAAAGCCCATAAACATTTATTTAGATTTTAATAAAATGCCTTGTTATTCTTTATTCTTTTTAATATTCAATCAATGTCATGATCAAAATAATTAAAAGTACGAGCAGTTTATTACAAATACTTACCCAGGGCGTTAGAAATTTTGACTAGTATGTATCCATGTATGAATTATAAAATTAATAAAAAATAAAAATGTTGACTTAATGTTGCCAAAAACTGTTGGTTTGGTCTTACACATAGTTGATATAGAGGGATTTATTAATAATATTATATGATAATACATTTTAATAATTAACAATTTTAATTGAAATGTCTATACATTATACTATAATCGTTGAAAATGAGCAAAATCAAAAACTTGTAAGCATTCATATTGTAGAGTGGATAAAGATCAAGCTGAACGAGAAAATCAATATCCGGACGATTTTTATCGATTTGAAGGTACATGTAATTATTTTTAAAGAACAAATCACTAGTCATCCGACTTGGATAATATTTGATGGTAAGACAGAACTGAAAATGTGTAAAAGTAATATGGATTTTTTTTTTGGAAAAAGTAATTTTTCATGAAATATTGAAATAAATTTAACTAATATATTTTTTTTTATAGTTCATATATTTTTTGATGACGCATATAAAGATAACGGATGTGTTAACGAATTCGTTACAGAATTAAACTCTGTCATAGACGAAGCTACAAGGTAACACTTTAGCATTGACATATATCAAATAACATACACAGTTTCAATTTTACTTTTACAAACTCACACATATGTATGTTGTTACTCCTATGGTCGAAGAGGTTTTGACATTTTATGAATGAAAATCCTATGAAAATCTGACAATAATTTATTTTTAGTAAGCGCAATTCTGAGCGAATTGATCTGGAAGGGCCATATAAATTCCCAACATGTTATGGAGAGCAAAAAGTCTACAAAATGCATGAAGGAAACTTCATGTTTATTCATTTGAAAGATAAAACTAAAATACGACGTAAAAAGAGATGGTCACAGGTCAGTCTTTTCTTTAGCACAAACATGTTCAATTTGCATGTACTATGATTAGCATTGCAAATTTGATAAACAAAAGTTGACAAAATCAGAGGTACTAGGAGAAAGCTTACATGATAACCTCCCTTTTTATGTAAAGAAAAACTGTCCTGAAGTTCTTGAATAAGGAAGTTATTAACCAGATACGAATTTTGCATTTTTCTTTCGAATGACATTGAAAATCGCCCGTGAAGTAAGAACGTCCAATGAACCTCCATAAGAATGGAAACTATTGAGTAAACAGACAAGTTGATTACTATGTACCTCCAAATATTTTCTACGGGGGGTATGACAACAGCATAGATAAAATAATGCAAATATTGAAATATTGCTTCTTCTTATTTACACTATTTCGACAGTTTTAAAATGCACCTTAGCAAACAAAAGGATTCGAACTTAACTTTGTTAATTACTTATTCATCTGATCTACTTAAAACAGGTCATGTATATGTACTACTTGCTGGGATATAGACTTCAAATGGAGAGAGAATACATGCAGAAAAAAGACAACAACGTTGACATCGATGATCTTTTTAAAATGAAGGTAACAATGATTATTTACTTCACCTGCTATTACATGTACAACGAACTTATTCATATCGAATAACATGTCACTTTACATGTATATTTGCTTCCGACGCCGCTGTCATATAAACATATGTACATGTACACATATACAATATTTTCTTATCCGAGTGGTATATATGCTGAATTTCATTATCATTCAAATTCTGAAATTAATGAATTTGATATAACGTAAAACGATATATTATTTCATTTTTAAATGTAGCCGATATGATAATGCTTATGACACATTTTGTTGACCAAATTTGAAATAGGAAAAATTATATTGGCAAAACTTCAACACCAAAAATGGTTTAATTGAAACCTAGTATCTTTCTAAAAAATATCAAATCAACAATTATGCAACACAATTAATATTGTAGAAATCAATTTCTGGATTCTTCAATCTGTAATGCATCTATATATACAATGTACAAAAAAGCTTTACTTTTTTCATTTACCTTAAATGGTGAATAAATCAAATTTCAACTGTCCTTTGATTGATTCATATGTGTACTATTAAGGTAGAATGACACATTGTCATAAAATGGCTGGCTTCTGATCGAAACGACATTTTGTTTTATTAAAAGGATTTAATCAACTGCAACTTATAACCTACCTCATAGCCAGGCTTGTGATTACTTCATACCGAGTTCGAATCCCGCAGGGGCTTTTGTTGTTACTTACTTATTTAATCTTTTTAGATATTATTTTTTTATCCCCAAAATGCAATTTTTTCGCTTATTTGACATAATTATGTATAGTTAATTTATCATTATATCTTTCATAATCAAACAATTTACAGTTAATTTGAGTGACTTTTTTAAGGTGTGTTATTCGACATTAAAAGTAGATATATTTGTAACACGTTGTTTTATATTTTAGAAATTACGATTGCATGCTTAAACTTATGATATGATTGTAGGCTGAGAATACCTTTATTCTTGCACTGGACGGTGATGTGGATTTCACACCTGGTGCTGTCAGAATTCTCATCGATAGAATGAAAAAAGACAAAACTGTTGGGGCAGCCTGTGGACGAATACACTCTATTGGAAACGGTCTGTGTCTCCTCAAATGTGCTCACTTTTTTAACTTGTTGGATACAACGATATTATTATGAATATACTATATTCATCATACATTATGTATGGGTAAGATCTTTTCTTCAGAAGACTACATTGTATCTGTCGAATTACTAATACGGAGTCGTTATCGGATCTTTTAGATATACATGTAACATCACTAACTTGACAAACTCTGACGTCAACATATTATTGCTTCCCGAATTGAAAGCTCGATCTTTGATAAACAGATAAAAAACTAACTTAAAATCGTCCTTTCTTTCTTCAGTCATTCCAAAAAGTTTGCAAATCTTAAACATCTGTTTTGTTTTTCGTAGATCCACGTTACATACATGTTAAATCATCTAAATATATAGGTACACGTGTTGCAGTTTCCATTGATCATTTCTTTTGTTCTCTTTTTTTCTGCAACGGGAATAAATTCCATTGCAAAATATAAAGCTTATTTATAGATTCGTTTTATTGTAGGGCCAATTGTGTGGTATCAAAAATTTGAATATGCAATTGCCCATTGGCTACAAAAAGCTACTGAACACGTCCTGGGGTGTGTGTTGTGTTCTCCAGGATGTTTCAGTCTTTTCCGAGGATCTGCTTTAATGGATGACAATGTAATGGGAAAGTATGTTCAGGTTCCCACAAATGCAACTGAAGTCCTGATGTACGACTTAGGCAAGTTATTTAGTCAATTTTGTAGTCTTTAGCACATATGATCATACTGTTCAAAACAACAAGTGTCTTTAAAAATCATAATTTAATTTATAAAGTTGTATGTTTATTTTCATTTTAAAAATGTCCTATTGATTTGCTTATGTTTTTTTTCTTTAAAAATAATTAACAACTTAATGCTTTACTAATAGATTCTACTTACACTTCTCAGGTGCTTTATACTCGCTTATGATAAAGAATTCTCACTCATATATGTATTTCACTCATCATGTATTTTATTTTGCTGGTATACTTGTGTTTAGTATTGTACTGTTACGGAGAAAACACTTAATATTATAATCTGGTGTAATATGTCAAGGTCATGATATAGACTTAAAATCTATATCCATATTATATTTATTGCGTGTGAGATGTCTATATAGATCTAGCATATTGATTAGAGAAAAGGTGAGCAAACTCCTATACCCCCCCCCCCCCCCCCCCCACACACACACACACACACACTTATTATAAAAAGTGAGTCAGTGGTCCGAATCTTGACTATTTATGATATAATATTTTCATTATTGAAATACATAGGAGCCCACTAATAATATCGTTTAAGGTTAAAATTCACATCCCCTAATAATAAAAAACAAATTACGCGAATAATGTACATATGCAGGCAACCATCGTGTTTCTTGAAAGTGTGTACTTATTAGATTAAGACTTATATTGATAAAAGAATCGGATATGAATTGAATAATATTAATCATGTTTTCTGCTGCAAGTACATGTACCAGAGATATAGACAGAGGGGTATGCAAGGATGCATTTTATCAAATCATTAATTTATTAGGTAATAGTATACCTCTTAGATACAAAGTGATGATTCGTTATCTGGACGTAACCTTTTTCCATTTCAATACTTGTTTTATAAACGGTCATGCTATTAAACGATAATAAGTAAAAAAAAAAGCTTTTTAAAATATTCTTTTCAAAGGCATCTTTTCTAAACTTAGAGCTCTGAACTGACCATTCTTACGTGAAATATGTAATTTTCAAACTAAACACCTTATCCAAAACTGATTTTTGCAGGTGAGGACCGCTGGCTGTGCACACTTCTGTTACAGCAAGGATTCAGGGTTGATTACGCTGCAGGGGCAGATGCATTTACAAACGCTCCTGAAGGATTCAATGAATTTTTTCAACAAAGAAAGCGCTGGGGTCCGTCAACGCTTGCAAATATCATGGCACTTCTACAAAACTGGGAGAAAGTTGTAAAAGAAAATCCAAATATAAGCTGGC
This sequence comes from Magallana angulata, assembly GCF_025612915.1. NCBI lineage: Eukaryota > Metazoa > Mollusca > Bivalvia > Ostreida > Ostreidae > Magallana > Magallana angulata. Next base: position 36,392,670 of record NC_069112.1, read on the forward strand.
TGTACATTATATATTTAGGTGAACATGTAAATGGGAGGAAGATACGATAAACGAACTTTTATTCGCGTGCATGAAATTTTCGTGATTTTCGCAAAAACCTCAATATCTCTAATATTTTTCGCCGCGGACTAGTATTTGCCATGCCATGCATTTGCCATGTATATCTTGCTACGATCTGTGTCAGCAAAATTCGACGCAAGAAAAAAAGTGCTAAATTATTGCAGTTCTTGAATTTTCATTGATTAAATGTGTAACCTTTCTGTTCCTTTACGTGTATCTTTATCTAGGTTCTTTAATGGTTTCAACTATCATAGGGCCATCAACAATTCTGATGCTCATCGCCGGAGCTTTCGTAACGGTATTTGATTTAAGCATTGTGAATGCATATATTGCCTCCGTTATTCCGGGAGTTCTGTTCTTTGTCATATGCCTTGTGTGTACAACAAAGGTGCAGCTAATCGTAGCCCAAGTTCTCAGTGGATTTTATGTCATAATTATGATGGTGGTAATGGTTGGACTTCTCATTACTGCACTAACTCAGTCACCTTACCATCCGAGTGTGATATTTTTACTTGGGCTTGTCCTTATATTTGTCGTTGCGGCGGTGTTGCATCCTCGAGAATGGTTTAATATCTTATACGGATTCCTATATTTCGTATCCATTCCAAGTGGATTTTTAGTACAGGTTATTTACTCGCTGTGTAATCTAAATGACGTGTCATGGGGAACAAGAGAAAATTCAACACCAGGAAAAGAAAAAATCAAAGAAAATGGAGTGTTGTCAAATATATTTTCCCCCGTTTCAAAGCTAGTAAACAACAGTTTTCGACGAGATAGTTCCGACAAAGAAAAACTCTTTTTAAATCTTCTACAAGAGACAATAAGCATGCTTGGTCATAAAAATCAAAGTGCAGATAGTGTGTCCAAATGTGACTTGCCATCTGGTGATGTAGCTGATCAACCACCCAAGGATGAGAACAGCACCCACGAAAAAGACGCTCAAACTACACCTAAGGTTGGTACGCTGGCAAACTCTTAAGAATATAATCATCACACTTACATTTTTCTACATGATCAAAAACTTAAAACATCACATAGTTTAGCTCGAAATTTGCATTTGTTATATTGTTAAATGGACGTTTTCGGTTGAAAAGCGGCATAGAAAAAAAATATTGGTATATCCTTATCTATAATCAACTATGCAGTTCTTATCAACAAGCAATCCTATCAATATTATTATTTCAAATGTTAATTGTTGACTGGTCTGCCTGTAAAATATTGAAGTTATCTGTTAGGTCGCAGTTTATTAATATTTGTCAAGTATTGCGCATATAAGTGTGCGATGACTGGTCGTTACCCTTTCTGGTAGTTGCACCTGTAAATGATATTCTTATATATGCAATCATTTTGATATATCTTATGTACCTGAAAAATAAAATAAAGACATAGTTACGGATCAAGGCGAAGGAATGGCTTTTGAGAAGGTGTCATCACGCAACAAATCCATAGTAACGCAAGTGGAAAAGCTTTTTAATTCAAAAACGTGGTATCATCTTTCTAAAAGGCATTATAACACCTTTTGTCAAGCGTTATAATGCGTATCCAAAGAGCACTAAAACGCTTTTCTAAAAAGTTTTATACTATAAATGTTTTTAGTGCGAACACAGATTTTTCGAAATCTCGAATAAGTCGTTCGCGTCCCCGGTAACATTCTTTACACATCTTTGCAAACTTTTACGGTTATATGGAATTCAGATTAAACGCGTTATAACTTATAATTTTTCAGTTACATATATGTTTATACATGTAAAAGGTTTTCCAAATGTATATTTGTAAACGGTTGGGATATTGAAATAATGTGCATCAGGTTTTGTTCCATTTAGAATTTTAAATTTAGAAATAATTTCTTTGACGTTAAAATTGAAAACACATACTTTTTCTTTCTTAATGCAGGCTAATAATTCTAAATGTTGGATAGACGAAGGCCCATTCCAAGGGGAAAAACTAACTATGAATGAAAATGAAAGCAAGTTTTGGCAGGATCTCGTCGAAAGGTGAGTTCCATCCTCATAGCTTATATTTTGTAAGACTTTGCAGCAAGGTGAAACATATTTGCAACTTTTTGGTTGTAGATACTTAGATCCTAAAGATGTAAAGATGAAAAAAGACTTAACAGGAGAATTAAAGGAACTCCGTAACAATGTATGCAGTGGTATGGCCCTTGTGAATATCTTGTGGATAACCGTCAACTTCATGTTCCAGTTCAGAAGCCCAACTGTAGTAACTTTTCAACTTCCGGTATGTCAAAAAAATTTTTAGCCTCAGCATAGAAATTAAGGAATCGTAATAATAACCACCATTATTTCATACTATTTGTAAATTGTAGATAGAAGATAATGGAGACGAACATGGCATCTATGAGATGAAAATCGAGATGTTGGGGCTGTTGTTTATCATATTTTTTCTTGTTCTTCTTTTAATCCAGTTCTGTGGCATGGTCATGCACAGGTAAGATAAATTTTTGGTATTCGTGGCACACTAATTTAAACTTTGTCACTACCTGCATCTTATTAGATGGTGCTCTGGGAATGCATTGTAAAGTGTAAAGAACAAAGATTGTGTTGAAATTTCAAGGATCTGCGATAAATAGTTTCTTAGAAATCTTTGACGAAATGTCTTTAAACATATGGCAAAAACAAAGTCGCCATTTAACAAGAAGATTACTGCCGATAGGTCAATAAAATCTAACCAAATGACAAACCTAAGCAAGGAGTGTGTTTAAAGTTTTTAGCATCTATGGTTAATAGTTGCTGAGAAACCTGACCAAAATTTGTTGAAAATATTAGGCTTAAAATTCAAAGTAGTGATTTATCAGGAAGTTGACCTCTCATGTATTTTAAAATTTTAAAGGCATGCATGCTTAAGCGAAGGTTGTGTTAAAATTTCAAGCATCTGCGCGTAAAAGTTGCGGACAAATTTCATTTAAGGGGGCAAGATTAGGCCAACATCATATACTGTGGAATCATTAGAATTCGTGGTGGCTCAATTTTCGTTGTAATCGTGGGTAGGCCTCACCCACAAATTTACATCCTCTACGAAAACTAATGATAATAAATTTCTTTACATACACATACAAACATGTACTTATGTTGAAGAACTATGAAATTCTTTTTTTGAGTGGATTATTGATCAAACTAATATGATGATTGATGCCAATATTGTTGATATTTTGTTTGGTAAACTGTCAAAGCACAAAAATATAATCAATCTTTTGATCATCTTAGTAAAACGCCATATTTATAAGAAAAGAAATAACAAAATGTTACCTTCTTTCGAAGGCTTAAAGAGAGAAATACTGTATTATAGAAATTTAGAACATAATATGTATAAAAAAAATAACAATGAAGACAATTTTTATAAACGATGGGATATTTTCTCTTCCCTTCAATAAGTGTCCTCTGTTTTAATTTACACTTGGGATACTCTATTTTTTCCAACTTCCGCTTTCTTGTTTTCTTATTTTTAAATTTGAACAATCTTAGTATATATAGTTACTCTGTGTACACAACCATAAACATTGGATGAATGTGTGTGTATATGCAAAAAATGTCCTATGTACAGCTTTTTTCACAATAAAATTGTAAATTTGATGACTTCAGGGCCTTCCAACCCTGACATCAAATAAATGTTTAAGTTGTCTGGGACAATAAAATATTTAAATTAAAAAAAAAATTCTTTACATACTGAAATTAAAAACCGACGCATCCACGGAAATTACATTCCCACGAATAAGCAAAATGCTGACAATCAACGAACATTGGCCCCCTCGAAATTAAACGATTCCACAGTATATTCCTTTAGTCTAAAAATAAACAAGGTCGTCATATAACAGAACTTTGACGTCTAATTGGTACACAAATGAATCTCACAATATGACACATGTAATCAAAGAGTACGTTGTAACTCAAAAACATCATTCTGCGATTAATAGTTGCTGAAAAATCGTTGAAGGAAATTTGTTACGGACAGACGCGCGTACACACATATCATGGTACTGTGTTCAACAGTAAACATCTTGTCTTTCGGAATTTGGGCATAATAATACAAATTTTGAAACAACATACATTGACAATTTCAGCTTTTTGTATGATTTTGTTGGCTCTTTAACGCCTTCTTTTTCTAACGTCAGTCAATCAACACAGACATCAATAAGTTTGTTATACAACAACAACAAAAATCTATTATTTAAATTACAATCTAAGTTAAAATCATTTTTTCAAACAATGAGAGATCTTCTGATCTAGAGATATTTTGAGTGTTTTTCTTTTCTGTGCAATTGATAATGTTAGCTATTAACTAGAAAACTGACCAGTCAGGAAGGGCCCGCTATGACAACTAATATAGAGAAATGAAAAAAAGTTTGAATTCCATCCTCTTTATATTAACAATGATGACAAATAAATGCCCGGCAGAAGATGTAAAGAACTGGAATATGTATGATCTCGTGATTTGTTGTTGGATATGATTTTCATCCAACAATTAAAGTGTTTTTTCTTGAGCCTTAGTGAGGGGATAAAACACACAAGTTGGATAAAAATCATATTATACTACAAATCATATGAGATTCTATTTATCCCATGTTTTATACACCACAATCAATGTTTACACTGTTTATAAAACTCCACATTATTTTACTTCATTATGCCTACACAAATCCCATTGTAAAGTCACAACTGTGGGATATCAAAAAATATCCAATGAGTCATATCCACGGGATAAAGGGGGTTAACATGGGATGAAATAAAATTTGTTAAAAACAAACAAAGAATTGATACCAATGCAATGATACCTAGGCTTTGCCTCAACTTCAAACAAACATCACTTGCAGACACATGTGTAAGGTAATACATAAAACAGATAAAGACAGACCTTAGATTTTCTGAAACAGGCAAGATAATGAATCTCAGGGGATTCATTATCCTGCTCTCATCCATTTATTGAATTTAATCAGGGCTTACAGAAGGAACATTTTCAGGTTCTATTCTTAAGTTTCCTTTAATATAAACATAGCAACCAAAATCAACAACACCAAAACATCCATTAAAAAAGAAAAAAAAAAGAATCAAAAAACTGATATCTAATAAAAAAAAAAAATTTTTTTTATTTATTGTAATTTATATACTTTTTTTATTTTACAGAATATAAGTATTTGGACTAGAATGGAATATATTCTTTATCAAATACCATCCTTTAAACTGAGGGGTAAAAATATTAGGGTGCAGCTCATGGAAAAAGAGGTTAATTTGCTTCAAAACAAACATCAGTGCAGACAAAGGTGTTCATTAATCTCGATATGACAGATAGAGATAAGCCTCTAAATTTTCTGCAGCAGGCAAGATAATTAATCCCAGGGGATTAATTGTTCTGCTCTCTCATCCTTTTCTTCAAAATTTAAAATAAGATTTTTTTTCAGAAATGACAGAATGGGGTTATTATCTGTTTACCTGTTAAAATTAACAGCATTAAGGCAGAACAAAAATAAAATAAATAATTAAAAAATAAAATAGTGAAAAAGGATATCTTAATATAAGAATTCAATATATCATAAATCATTGTGTGCGGTATTTTAACCAAAATCAAATATGAATATTATATTTTAAATCCATATTTCAAAGAATGTACACAATACTACGCATCATTCAAAATTGACCTTAACTTCAGAACAAAGTTCATTTGCAGACACAGGCAGTGCAGTAATTAATCTCATTGTGACAGATAAACATAAAGCTTAGGGTTTTCTTCCTGTGGAAGGTTAATTAATCCAAAAGGACAAATATTGCACAGCCTTCCATGTATACAATGGTAACAGTCTCAGCAGTTATCTTTCTTTGTTCATTCATTCTCAGCAGTTCAGGGTTGGCAAAAAAGCGGGAAATACTCATATTTCCCAGGACGGTGGGAAATACTGGGAATTCCCGGGAATTACTGGTATTTCCCGGGAAATACTGGGAAATAAAGTTTAACTACATATAATAGTACTTTATACTTAGTCTTAATCAAATCTGTTGGGATGTAGACAATAGTACACCTTGTCAGCTTTGAACTTTTATAATAGTCTTTTAATTTTAACAGTAATGTATTGGTTATTTTCTTATGAATATTCCAAACATGATTTATTCATACACCATTGTTATTTGTTTTTAAGACTTAAGTCAAGTAAAGGTGCATCTATACAGTTACCTAAAACATGATATCAAAAATTCCATTTTCTGGTTATTTGGTGTATGTGAAAATGAGCCAAGAAAATTATGAATATAAAGTGTAACCTGTGTCACTTCCTCAGTATGCAACACACTTGAGAAGCCAATTAGCCCCACTCATAGTATATATCTCCCCAAAACAGGAGCACAAAACTGTCAAGAGTCAATTATTAAAACAACATTGATTGTTTAATTGTTACTTGTAACACATATACAGTAATTATGACAGTTTAATTTTTGCTTTGAATTATAAACCTGTAAAACACTAAACTTGGGGTACAAAAAGCTAGATAATATTTGTACTCTAGCAGCTATAGAAGTCTTTGGGAATAGGTGATCTTGTGAATTTAACATTCATAAACTGACAGTGAAATGGCAAAGTATGCTAAATGGTGTTTTGATGCTTATTGTCAACAACTTATATCCTTAACATACATTTTACATTGAGCAAATTAAAGAAATAAAGATTATAAATTTGTATTTCCCAGTTTAGTGAAAATCAGTAGTATTTACCAGGACGGGAAATACCGGTATTTACCACCGGTAATTCCCAGCACTGGTATTTCCCGGCCAACCTTGCAGCAGTTATCTCTCTTTGCCCACGCGGGGGTGTTAAGGAAGCATATGGAATCTGAGTTACATGTAATTCCGTGAAATCACAAATCTTAATTATTATGTACATATTCAAATATCTAAGCAACGAAACGTAGATCAAAAACAAATAAAAAATACTAAAGACAATTTTTTTTCCAGAAAATGGTTTGTATTACGTAGATTTACACATTGATGACGTCATGACTAAAAGCTGAATGTCGTGTGAATTTTATCGGAAAGCATTGTAAACATATTCAAAATATAACTAATCTAAGAACTCTAATAAAGTATTGTGGTGTGATTTATTGAGAATTGAACATAAGAATACTCGGGGAGATGTTAGTTTAATCAATCATTCGCTAAAATGTATGTAAATTTGCTTTTATTTCTCGGCCAGGCTTTCCTCTGTTGTTGTTTACGATATAAAAATCCAACTAGAACAACACTACCCCGTATATATTGAACTTGAAATTTTATACGTATCGTTAGTTTGATCAATGCTTAAATTGAAAAGTGCTGCTAGAATCCCAAGTTGTGTGTTGTTTTGATGCAATTTGCCGTTTTCCGTGCAAACTATATAAAAGTTGGGAAGGTTTTACGAGAACCGGATTAATAACTTTTTAATGAGGAAAAACATAGGATTGTAGCAGCGGTTTCGATTAAACTGAGATGTTTTGCTTTCAATTGGTATGTTTATTTTATTTTTTAAACCGCGAGGTAGTGTTGTTCTATCTCATTTTATGTTAAGGAATATACGTAAGCTATTTATAGTTGTCACGTGATAATGCACCACTGTGGCAGTAATATACTACCCGATTTTATTGCACTGACATCTATTTTAAAGGATAATACTAAGTTTTTGATCTTATTCAAAATAATTTTTTAATTTCACGATTTTGAATATAACAGTCAAATTAAGACGCTAAATTGTCCATATGCTTCCTTAAAGGAAGAATATGGTTTGTTAGTTTTTTTTTAATATGGACACATTTCATACAAATGGTGTTTTACTTGAAGTTAAAGATTGATAGATTCATTTTAACAAGAGCTTGGACTTTGGATAGTTGTGTCAAACAGCAATGTAACGTAAGCGTGTTTATTTCATTGCTAGCCACTCACCCATGGCTCTTTGAACTCAACAAGATTTGTGCGGCTTTTGAGCCAAAACTTACGCGATTGGTGCATATTTCGCTTGAAACTTGTTTTGACGCAAGAAATAGATTGCTAAGTCCAACCGAAAGTTCAGGGTCTTGTTAAAATCGTTGTAATAAATTGAGATAACTTTTTTGAAGGAACCAGATATATATCAACTCCATCCAGTTCTGAAATTAACAGTAATAGTGAACAGACAGAAGAGCTCCGGCATGAACAAAGTCAACCCAATTTGAGACACAGACTTAGCAAATCAGAAACAAGCAATCAAACAAGCAAATTAAGTGAACATTAATTTATACACTTGATTGTGATCAAGTGTTTAAGTTAGTCTTGATTAAAAAACATTGTAATTAGTCAATAATAATAAAAATCAGAAAAAATATTGAATTTGACGATTTAATTGTATTATAAAACATGTTTAGAATTTTATTTCACTGTTTCATAACACAAGGTATCTTTTTGTAAACTTATATATGTTACATCCAAAAGGATGTTTTATCAATAATCCAACCATTGATATAAAAAATAACGAGATTTATACGTTATGTGAACCTCACATAAATCAGCGAAACATTTAAGTAGGAATCCTAGACTGTTACATGTATAACCGTCAAGCATTTTCAGGAAAGAGACTACTGCTTTTAGTATACGTACATTTTTTACACGATGATGTGTTTGTAGTATACAATAAAGATTGCTCTCGAGCATACTCAAGTTGTGGTGCATTCATTAACATCACAGAAAAGCACATTCCGTAATGTTGATTGCAATTTTGTGCAATTCTATAAAAGCGCAGTATGATGCTTAGGCGCCTACTGGGCAGGCCGGCGGGACAGAGGAGCCCCGATAGCTGCCCCCCTCTCTCATTATGAGGAAGATGAAGCCTTGAAGCATGGCATTGACCCAGCGCGAGCGGTCCTGTCCACCCAAAGACGACCAGCGCCGCGGAAGGAAGAGACGAGGGCCACTTTCACCCTGCCCCTTTTCAAATTGTGCGGAGCCAACTCACAAAATGAGTGACCACGTGACGGGTTGCCACCTTCGCCCTGATTTTAAGAGGACTGTGCTTTTAGGGGAGGAAGCCACCGGAATGAGGCTCCGGGTGTGCGAGTGGTTGGCGGAGCAGATCTTAGGAAGTTGGGCAACTTCGATGGACCTCGTCCAGAACGTTCACACCTTCCATGTGCTCAGGTTGCCCGACGCAGGTATCCCCAGCTACTTGCATGAGACAATGGATGTGCCGGTTTGTCAGGGAGATGCCGTCGCGCACATACCACCTTTGGGGATCCTGCAACCGGTCGTGTTTTGCACAGGAGGGTGTAAGTGCACCTCGTCTCCAGGTTAAACCCGGCATAGAGCCGGGCTCACCGTGGACGCTTCTCAGCTGAGACGACCGATTGGCGCCCTTATTACACTATGGGCTGCATGGGATGGTCGACACCCTCCCCCCCCCCAGGTCCTGGCCCAACTGTCAGGGTAGTACTTGTGGACCGTCCTTGCGACACATCCTCAGCAAATACTATTACTTGAGAACTTCGTAATTTTTTACTTAAGATAAGAATGTTCTGTTTTACTAACGTGTTCGTAAGTTTTATTCGTTACCTTAACTTACGAAATGTTCGCAAGTTTCTGTAATGGAACTCTCTTATAACGGAGAAGTGAATATTCGTAGTTACGAATGCTGCGCAAGCGCAGGGGGCACTTTCGTTTTCCCGGCTATTTACATTTTATCGTCTGCGAAAGTGTTTTGAATAATGGAGAGACAGCTGAAACGAAAAAAAAAATCCAACTGGAGTGAGTCGGAGCTAAAAGCACATTCGAGTTTTAAAGGGGAAGTTTTCCCCTTTAATAACTTCTGAGAAGAAAAATCAACTGTGGCAGGATATCGGTAACCAGTAAGTAATTGGGAGAAAGTATTTAAATTTGACCTCAAATCCTTAGAAATGATATCATAGCACATACAATGACAATGTTACAGCACCGTATATCAGTTGTTTTAAAAGTTTAACAAAACAATTCTCTCTACATACCAGAATATAAATTAAGTTCACATAATCTTGTTATAAAATTCCAATGCATGTAAGACTATATAATGATTGTAACACTGGAGTACAGATATTGAAGACTAATTATATTTTTTATTCAGTTGTTCTTAATGTATTAAATATATTCATTTGAGGACAGTTTTTGAAAGATTTTTATGAATGTTTTACATAAAGTAGCACACGCTGAAATTGACATATGACGTCGGGATATTTTTAGATATTGTGTTGAAATCGTTGTGAAAACCATGAGTCTAAAATGAAAGATTTAAATTCATACAAATAAAAATCTAATGATTACAAATTGTGTGCACACAATTACATACACTCAGAGAGAGAGAGAGAGAGAGAGAGAGAGAGAGAGAGAGAGAGAGATGGAGAGAGAGAACTTGTGTGTTGATAATATTACTTTAATTAAAGTTTTATCATTGAACTATATTATTTCGCTGTAGGTTTCTATAGTTGGCCATTTGAGCGGGATTTTATCTCAGGACTCCACGTGCTTCGCCTGTCAATCAGTTTAAGTACATGTTTATGTATAACAGTACAGATCACGACATGCGCCGCGTGCTACTTGGCTCCTCCTTTATGGCTAGAAGAAAATTGTCGAATGAAAATTTTTTGTTTTGTGTTTTCTTAAATCCCTAATAAAAGATTGTTCCTATTTGAAACTATTCAACAATAATGTCTTTCCGACTTCATGATTACATAACTCCTGTACTGGCGATTAGAGTCTTTTTCCCTCGCTGTCGTATACTTTTGTTCTTAAATAAATTCTTAATATATCTATCACTTTTAACATTCATTTGTTGATAACCGGGTATTATTCCGTGTCTGTTTGTAAAAAGGTAAATAAAATATTAACATGTTAGTCAGCATTTGTAAAACGTCAGCTAAATCGCATTCAAAAAGTGAAGAGCGGACACTTGTTCAACAAAATGACAAATATTGCCATTAAATGTTATTGACTTGTTGTGTATATATCCAGTTGTGTACATATTGTAAGCAATGTACATGTACATGTTTAGTTTTCATTGTTTATCTTATCATTTACTGTTTGTAATTTTACATCGTCAAATCAGTAAGGGAACTTGATCGGCAATAGTACTACAGTAATACGCAAAAAAGAATGATCATACGAATTATGAATAAAGAAAAAGAAAGATGCTTGTAAAAATAACAACTAGCCGAGAATCAAGACAACGACAAGAAAACTTAAGAAATATCAGAAAAAAGTCGGGGCAATTTTTCATAGCAATTTTAAATGGATTAGAAATATTTAATGACTTCAATTCAAGTACATGTATAGTAATAAAAACTTAAGATGCTTTGTAAAATTATCGACAGCTCGCTGAATTAACAAAAACTTATTGGATTAAAGTCAAACAGTGCTTTTAATTTATCTTAATGATTACATTTATCTTAAATTAAATACTCATAAAATCAGACTATTCAAAATAAAAATTACCTCCCCTTCCCGGTTCTCACTGAGTACACGTTTTACGAAACATATAATAAACGGGGGAACGGATGGCAGTTCTGATTTTAAATAGATTGAAATACATTTGTAATATATCATATATAGAAAGAAAAACTTCTTGTCATAATTACCATTTTGCTGAAGTAGATCTTGCAAAGACTAAACAAAATTATATCGAGAAAAACCAAAGCGTTCAGGCCACGCCTACCTCATCAATAAAGCGTGCAAACAATTCATAAAGCGTGCAGCTATTTTGAGCAAAGCTTGCCTTGCAAGAAGCGAACCGTTCCGTTCACAAAGCGTACCGTACCGTTCACAAAACGAACCGTACCGTTCAAAAAGCGTAACGAACCGAACCGTGCAACTGGTGTAGTAGCACGTTTCAGGGTCTGTAATAAAGATTCCTGTACAATGTAATATATAACAAATCGGTTTGTGTACAGGGCGACAATAATGTAGTTTTGCTTCAATCAGAACCTCAAAAAAGGGGTCTCCACAAAATTATGACTAATCGAAGTCTGGAAATCATTTTATTGTTGGTCAATAGAATAGTAAGACCTCCAATTTACCCCCAAAAACTATATAACATGAAAATTGCAGCACTTAAAACCAAAACACCTCCTCAAAATCTTTGCCCAAGTCTATCTCTCAGCGTTGCTGCATTGCAATTTTTGGAGATAACTGGAGCAAATGGTTGCTGGACATCGTCTTCTTCCTAAGTTTCTACCATGAGAGGCGCCCTCTCATTTAAGGCCAAGTTGTGTAGCCTTATAGCACATTCAATTATTTTCGTGCATTTGTCTGGTCTATAAGGCAAGCATCCTCCAGTGTTGTGCAAGCACCTGTTGATTTATAAGTATGAAATAATTTTAGGCTTTTCACTCCTTTAGAAGAAAATTCTTTTTTTCAATACACCATTTCCCGATCTGAATTAAATTTGATATTTTGATTTAAAGGTGACGTACCTGAAACGTGCTACAAGCACACCAAATGCCCTTTCAATAGCATTTCAAGTACGGCAATGAGCAGAACTGTACCGCTCTTCTTGTCCACTCCTCGGGTTGCTGATATGAGTCATCAGCGACTCTTTAAGAGGATAACCCGATTCACCTATCAGCCAAACTCCATCATGAAGGTTTTCAATCAAATTTGGCAAGGAGCTGTTTTGCAGAATGTACGCATCATGGGTTGCTCCTGGAAATTTGCAGACGGCATTTGTGAACCTGGAAATCAATTAATATATGAAAAATAAAGACATAAGTATTTCTTTGGTGTATATATAAACGTATGAAGTTTTAATTAGCAAGTCATCTTTATTTAACTTGAGATAATAATATCCAAACCTTAAATCTGCATCAACAACCGCTTGCACGTTTATGGAATGGAAACCCTTTCTGCAGACATACAGATGTTCATCATCTGTTCCCATGCCTTGTATGGGTATCTGAGTGTCATCGATGGCACCAATCACATTTGGGAACCCAGCAATCTTGTACAAAGACACTTTGATACGTGAAATGTGTTCCCTCCTTGTAGGGAACTCGATGTTCTGCAAAGCTTTGCAGACAGCATCGACCACTCGATGAACAGCCAGACAACCAGATGATTTGGAGATCCCATGGATGTTCGTTTTTCTGAGAGGTAGTCTCCTTTACCCAGGAAACGTAAGCATGTTAGAACCTGGATTGATTTAAAGGTACTGTTGACATCACACACCTGTAGTGTGTTTATAAAAGAAGGTGAGGGCAGCCTGGAAATTAGTTCAAAATCTTCGACAAGCAAAAAAAAAAGTAAATTAAATAAAATGAATAAAGGATAATGATAATATGTGTTAGTGTGACTTAGTTTTAATTTTAGTTTTGTAGTATTAAGGTATTTTGATTAACATATCATTCATTCACTCATTCATTCAATCTCTCACGCTTTGCGCTGCATTGCAATACTAACTGGTGTTGTGTGTGATTAAAACGAAACACTCCTATTTAAAATAATGGTTCAGTCAAAATATATAGAGTAAAGAAATGATTTTTGAATATTCCATTTGTATAAAGATGTTTTTGTTATTCTACGCTTTGATTAATCGGTATTGGTCACTGCTGACAGTGGCGGGAGTATTTCTTTTGTGATCTGGTTTTGTAATTAATTCTACAAGACTTGGTGAAGAGTGAAGGCGGGTGTGACTTGTCAACTTTATGACTTACAACAATCTCCACTCTCGGACCTGTATTAAGAGTAATTCTTTTTTAAACTGTAATGATTAATTGTTAAAGTATAGATTTACGATATAAACAAATAATAAATAAATCTGTTTAACCAGTATGAGTGTAAAGAGTGAATGTTTTTAATAAAGTATATGTGTGTAACTTTGTAATGAATTATCATGAAAAGCTACAAGTAAATGTATTATTCATTAAATTGCCCAGACTGTTCATTCATTCTATCTTTATTTCCTCCCATAGGAGATTGCATGAAGAATAACATTTTAACACAAATAATATATAAAGCACATGAGTTACAAACTTAATAGAAGTTATAGTGAAAAAAGGAATATAATTAAACTGAGTAAAGTAAATATTCATTGTATACTGAATATGGTGATCGATTCATGATATAAAATCCAGTAAATAGGACCTGCACTCAGTTCCATAAATTGATATGTTTCTGTCATTGCTGTAATAGTTTATTAAGGTCTTCCGTTTTCAACGGAAGACCTTGTACTGATTCTGTTGGTAATTCTTTTTATTCTTTTTTTAATTCTAGACGTTTTTTAAAACTCAAATATCTTGCTTGTTTGTTGTCCGATAAAGTTCAAATTTCCAGAGCTTATTGGTAGTTACAATTTCTCAATATCTAGGTAACATCGTTGAAATCGACACTTCCGGTACCGAGTTATTACTCTTTTTCGAAAAAATACAGGCATTCTTGTGCACGCAAAGGCTCTGAAACCGCTCACAGCATGTGTTACAAAGTCACAAATCTTAAAAATAGAGGGTTTGAACGTTGTCCTCCGAGTTTTGTTTTTACAATTTTCCTCCTTTAAAGTTTCAAAAAATTAATTTGAATTTGTGTTTTCAAAAATGCTGATTTTTGGTTGTGTTTTTGTTATGTAGCTCTTTAGTTTAAAATTTTCTCTAGACACATATGGAACAAAATATGTGCAAAATATCAAGGGCTTTCACTTGACACCATTGAAAAAGGGCTGGACCCTTCAATTAGGGGTCTAGAGCCATTAAAAGTCCTCGCTTTATAACTCAAAAATGGTTAATATTTCGCTATAGCTGTCGATAGAAAAGTTGTTTCTTACTGTGTTATCAATGTCGTTACAAAATTATTTTGTACCGGTAATGCGTAATATGAGTGTAAAAAGCTTGTTTTGTTAACATGTACCTGTATTCATTTGGCAAGTAAGCGAATAGTCTTCGTGCGCATAACGTACATAAATTAACAGCTGAAAGTGTACCAGCATATACGGGAGTCTTTGATTCATCTGAAAAATTCTTAAAAATATACGTGTACATGTTTTTCTTACAGCTTTTTTTTTGGAGTCACCTCTGTTTAGGTCTTTTTCTTATCTAGTGAGATACATAAACTAGATTTAAATAAAAACATAACTTCCATGAAATAGATTTGAGTCATTTTACTGCAAGCATTTCAAATCGACCTAAATTCTTAGTTGTGTGCGTCATTACGTAACCCATCTCGCCCGCGGCCGAGAAAATCGATCGCCAAGGTCGCGGCTGGACTACCTAGCGGTCAGCGGTTATCTAATACACAAGAATCGCGTCTGTTATATGTGATTTTATTTAGCCGCAAACACAAGAATCGTACATATTAAAGCTTACTCTTCTTAATTTGAATTAAACGATAGAGTGTCAATTAAGAAATCGTTCTGTGAATTGAGAAGCCCTTCAAAAAATTGATAAAAGCGATATTATTCCAAATCAGAAACATCATCAGACATAAATCAATAGTGAATTTGTAATTCTAAAATGTTCTAAAAAACTATAATTACAATGTTAGAGATAAACAACCGAAAACCACAAAGATTAAACCATTAAAATGATGATCACCCCTAGCACATAGCCAAGGAGATCCGGAGCGAGTGGACAAGTGATCCGCGGTAGCTTCGTGTTCTTCTACATGTTCTTAATCACATGTGCATGTTTATTGATATTTTGTACGATTCCAACTATTTGTTTATTCGAGATTTTGACCGGTACATGTAAGATTGACTTGTGTTTCAATTTCAGATTTTTTTATTTACCCACGAATATTTCCGCTAAATACTGCTGAGAGGTTTTATAGATATCGTAGAAAGTAGTTGACGTTTTCAGAAGGTTGCACATAAAATGAGAGAGAGAAGGAGAGAGAAGAAGAGCTCAAAATTGGAAGCATTATTTAGCCGAATTTAGAAAATGAAACAGTCTCCAAGCGTTCAAGGCAGGATAAAAAAATCAAATATCAAATTAACACATGCGGTAGAGGCAATTGCAACTTCTCTTGCCTTTCCGGCAAGTTTGGAAAAACACCTCGAATGTATTAACATCACCGGATGTTAGAATTTTATACAAAATGGAGTCGCTTCCCATTAAAATAAGTATTAGTCTTGTATGTCGCTTCTGTGTTATATTTTAGTGAATATTGATACCTTTCAATGAAGTATAGCTCACATCTCAACAGATCATAAAATGTGTTGTAATTATATCAAGTTTTATAAAAAGGGGGGTTGTCATGGACGCCTAGGTAATACATTCGAGGTGTTTTTCCGAGCTTGCCGGAAAGGCCCGAGAAGTTGCGATTGGCGGTAGAGGCTGACACGATAAAAGAATTGTCCAGAATTGAGGGATTTAGTGATTATTTTTAGAATGTTCACAACAAAATTTGTTTAGATTTTATCGGTTTCATGATCACAGTGCAAGGGCTTAATTTTTTTTCAAAATGTGGCGAAGACCTGTTTTTTGCGACTACTTAACATGTGTACATTTTTCTCCTCAATGTATGTCACTTTCCCACCCGTGTGTTTATTCGGTCAATCTATGCTAAGTCAATCCGCTCCACGTGCGACCACAAATCACGTGTCGCGTAAGCGCACATAGCTCACTGCAGATCAGCAATTGTTAAATAATTGAGTAACATTTGGAAGGATGCTTTCACTGCAGCGGTCAATTGTTAAACAATTAGTGTCTAAATATTCGATGTCAATCAACCTCACATTAAAGGTGCGATATCGTAATCTGAGAATGTGGCTAAAATATTAAATTGTTGAGCACGCTAAACTTCTATAGTTATGAACACTATAGTTATGAACAGAATAAAATATATATTATCAGAGACATAAATAACTTAAGGTAAGGTTTGCGGCTTGCATTTTTTAGAGGTTATACCAAAGTTACATACCATTTTGTTCACTATACTAAAGTTTTTTTTCTAATGAAATTCAAATGAATTTTGCCCGTCCCGTTTTATAACTACAAAAGGTCAAAGTTCATGGTTTCCAATTTTCATTTTGATAAAATGTAAACAATTTCGTGAAAATATGTACATTTTATATGTGACTATTATGGGGGTTATTTATGCTTAAAATGTTCGAAAATAATATCACTATTAATATCATGATTCACTTTTATTAATTTCTGATGAAGTATCTAAAAATTGAATAAAATACAACAAAAGTCTTAATTTTTGACTACTATTATGTAAACAAAAACATATTATTTGAAACCTTTCTAAGTCCACCGATTTCAGGAAAAACGTATCTTAGAATATGTGTAATCTGATGTTTCTAAAACACTATTCAAAACCATATGATGCGGATTTCGTTTTCGTGGAAATTGATAAAATGATTGTGTCCTCTTATTTTTTCATTGAAACTAAATTATGACGTCATATAAATTTTGACGTCAAAACTGAAATAAAGGGTAGTTGGTGTTACGTCACAATGAAAATGTGTGAGTTATCTCCCTGTAACTGCAAACCTTACCTTAATAAGTGATTTATGTCTCTGGTTTTATAAGTTAACAGTTTTAAGTCAAAGATTAAAAAAAAAATTGTTCTCAGGATTAGAAGTAATGATATACGACTACATTAAGCAATAAAGTCGGTCGATCGTCATTAAATCATCAGAGTACTGCAAGTGTCGACAGTTTCTTATTTCTTTGAAATAATTGTAGTAGTTCAGTTGACTTGCAGACTATAATATAGCGAGTTTTCTGCCTCCCAAAAACGTATGCATTTAATTGCGATAGATATTTGTTCTTTGGGATTCTACTTATTGTTATATGCACATTGATAAAAAAAAATCATTGAAGTTGTGTAGTATGAGGTTGTAATGCAGATTAAGTGACCTAAAACTCAGCTGAATATTTTATTTTTAATCTGGCTTGTCAAAATGGGAGATTGTTAACTTGTAGCTTGTTAACTCTAAAAAAAGTCTAGAACAGAAGAAATAAAGTCTTTATAGCTTTCGCAACATCTTCTTATTTATGTGTACGCGTACACAAAGCTATTTATTTTTTTTTTAAATTTTTTTTACTGTATAAAAAAGTGTTGTTTTTCCTAACCTTAAATTTAAATCTATAGAAATTCAATATCTACATGAAACATCTCAAAAGCTTTGATAGCTTACCGCTTGGAAATCATTTAGTGATGCAAATTGACATATGCCCATGAAAAGACATTATTGGAACCCAAAGGTTTCTTATCCTTTCCGACGATGATGAGAACTCAAATGTGCATACAAATCATACATTTTCATGTATATTTATATGTGATATGATAGAAATAATTGAAAAATATTGGTCTTTTTTGTGCCGCACAAAACGGGCGAAAAGGATTTTTATACCCCACGGTGAATAAAAATCACCTTGTCCGTCCTTACGTCGTGTCCGGTCTATATCTTTCTGATGGAGAAACATTGGAAGTGTTCTTACTTCATACAAATATTACTCATTACCTGACGAAGCGTCATGACCTAAACCCAAGGTCATTTGGACAAATTAAAGGTCACTGCCAGGAACAGTGCAAAATTTGTTTCCGGTCCATTTTGGAATTTCTTAGTTCACACAAAGATTGCTTATGACCCGAGGGTGTGCAATGATTTGTCCCAAGTCATTTAAGGAAAACATTGGGAGTTTCTATTTCATGAAAAGATTCCTGATGACCGATGATGTGTCATGAACTTGACCCAGGGTCAGTTGCGCAAGTTTAAAGTCAAATTAAACATGTGTCATATCTTGTATTAATGGAAATGAGAAAAAGCTAAAGTTTGACATAAAGATTACTTACTGTAAATATACCCTGCCTTGTCTGACTCACTAAAGAAAAAGAACCATCCATTAATCTCTAATAGAGAAATACGTGAGTAATGACTTCTTTCTTAGCGGGGATATCATTTGTGAGCTTGCTAACAGTACCTTTTAGATGGTCCAGTGGGAGCAATGCCCCCTTTCTCTCTACCAAAATTTCCCTTAAGTTAACGTTTAGAAAATTGATTTTTGGTTCATTACCCCCACCGCCACTCACACACTTTTATCATAATTACATTAATTATATACATGTACATAAATGATGTACTTTTAAAGTTCTCCTAAACTTGAAGTAAGTTAAACGAAGAAATTGTCCAGTATGAAAATAATACTTTGAAATTGAGTCTCGTTTACGATTTCTTGAACTTACTATTATCATATTGATAATCCAGTCTCATTAAAACCATTTCCTTTCTCCTTACACTCGCCAGGGTCTGAAAGACCTGACGTATCAATAACAGACTATCTCCACTTGACCTCCACATTTGCATACAATCTAAATAAACAACTACTTAGCAAAGATATGACTTTATCTGTTTAATGGGTGGTGCAATACTCAATCTAGAGGTTACACAGACAACAGGCATGAATTAATTTTTCTTGTCTCCATTTGAAGAGTTCCAATCAATTTTCTAAAGCTCTAATTGGTAAAAAGAAATGGTCGTGTAAAGATGACCTTTTATCAATACATGGTGTGTCAGGCTCTGCCAAGTGTGAGGAGAAGGGGGTGTTTTAATCAGACTGATGTACAATCCTTCCCGACACGAAGTTGCGACGGAAGACCTACTCGTTGCTTTGCAACGAGTTCGGCTCTAGTTGATATTTATTACCGTAAATATTTATGTTCATTTGGAATCATTGTTTAAAAATAAATTATCGCTCTTTGATGATAATATTAATAGGTGATTTCAGTAAATAAGTATTATTTTTGTTTTGTGCTTATATGTTTTATGTATGTGTTGTTCTAGTGTGATTTCCTGCAATTACCATATTCCTACAATTTATTGAAAAAGGGATCGAACCCAATAAAATCGACTTGGTGTTATTATGTCATCTTCATCAAGACCCGGTTACAATAAATGTACTAATAATTAAATGAAATAAAGACTTTTCAAGGACAAAAAAAAACATCATTATTTTATGCGGGGGATGGTGGGGCAGGGGAGAGGAGAGAGAGAAAAGGTTCAGAATTTTTTAACCAGACATTAACACAAGTAGCCGATAAAATGTCATATACATTTATATCGGCTACCCCAATAGGCTTATCACAAATGTATAGGTCTATTCGTTTAGTTAAAAAAAGTCCATGACAAAAAAGCCTCTCTCCTTTGATTTCTTTAATTCTTTAACTATAAATTAATTTATTTCCTTGATCACCATTTAACTATATTATGATTACTACTTGAACTATAATATTGCTAAGTATGGGTATGGAAATATATTCTAACTATACTTGACTGTCAACAAGAAATGATATGAATTTTACACAAAAAATCACACAATGTTTTATATATCGTTTAGGCAATATTTAAATTTTATTTTAAATTTGTATGGTTCATCACACACAGTCTTGTTAAAGGGGAACAACTCGATGGAGTAATAATACAGTTGTGGCCCTTTTGTTTACTCATCCTCTTTCAAAATATTGGACAAATAGAAATGTTTGCAAGGATATCATTCGGAATCATTCTTTGAACATAACAAACATAGTAAGTGTATTGTTTATCAATATCATGAGTGTGATGTATTATGATATTAATATTTTGTAAGAATATGATTGATGGGATGTTTTATACGTCCAGCTT
The DNA here is from genome assembly GCF_025612915.1 of Magallana angulata. Lineage (NCBI taxonomy): Eukaryota > Metazoa > Mollusca > Bivalvia > Ostreida > Ostreidae > Magallana > Magallana angulata. Next base: position 36,413,310 of record NC_069112.1, read on the forward strand.
CATTTAGAATTTCATCTGTTAAATCATAACCATAAAATTACCTGGATGTGAGCTGGAATGGCATGCGACCTCAAAGTTTTTGGTTGTATTCAGTCTTTGACATCGTCTGTCAGCTGCAGAATAACTCGCCTTCGAAACCTATATCGCCCAATTAGCTCGCTGTCGGTCAACATCTAAAGAACTTGACGCCTGTCTCTGAAAACGCAATTACGACGCAAAGCCTTGTTTTCATTTTCTCTCAAAACTTTAATAAACGATAAGCAGGCGGCCATTTTTAATCATTAGTTTAGAAAAATACGAACAATTCTTAACTTAGAGTAGCCCCATAGGCTGTCAGAAGTTACGACGATATTTTTGACGTAACTTAAAGTTACGAAGTTTGGTAAAACATATATTCATCGTAATTTACGGTTACGATGAAATCTTAAACTTAAGAAGCTTAGTAAAACTCAGTAGAGGAGCTGGGGCGAGCTTTGCCCCTAGCCCCGAATACCCTCGCCCCCCTCCCGGAGCCCTGAATGGAGGATATATCCGAGCGGAAATGCCACGAGGCTTCTCTGGGGCCCGCTTTGTCCATCTCCTGATCCTCCAAGAGTGGTAGGCTGAGCCACCATCAAAAAGACATTTACACGATATGTGAACCCCATATAAATCGGTGAAACAATTATCCAAGTATTCTAGATAAAGTGTTGGGATGAATCCAATGATTTCAGATGATACCTATTAACAATAATGAGGCAAGTCACAGCTGCAAATGAAACAAACTTATCACAAAACCGCAAAAGCAGAATATTGACAAACTGGAATTATGGCCATTGGACTCAGCTCATGCAGCCTCCCTAACTTCAACGGTGCGGAATCCTACAGGCCTACGCGATCCCAAGTTTGTGCTTTCACCACTTTTTGCTTGATATTTAGATAATCAAAAATACTTTTGTGCTCATCAATTGATGAAAAACTTAATTTCAGCAAAATTTAAAATGTCTGGAAACCTTGGCAACATTTGACGTTGAATTTTCATTTAAAGCTTTCGCATTAATTAATGCAGAAACATTTTATCGATTCAGCAGGTATTCGTTAGGTTTAAGTCAGCAGAAACCTAAGTCTAAGACTATTGATCAAGTTGGGCACAGTTACCCTATAGAGGATATTGTGATAAATTGTTAAGTTATACAATGAACAATTCTGACCCCGCAGCAAACATTCTATTTCGTATGCCTTCTGGCATTCTCAAGTTGACATTGGATTTCTATTCTTAGTTTATCACGACAGTGCCTACTTCACAGCCGAGTGATTTTCTATAGACGATTCACCTGGCTATTGTCTTGTTCCATATACAAACCCCTGCGCCTTTCGAACGCGTCCTTTTATTATTCTTAGGCGACAGAGCTGGTAAGTGGTCATTCGACTCGAATGACTATTATTATTTCATGCCACGCACGTGGTGTGATATTTCCATGATTTCAGACGATGAGGGCAGTTTTTCGGGGTTCGGATTATATAAAAATTACAACAACTTGGCTGATGATATTTTTGAACAAGCATCTCAAAACATGTCAGTCAACTTTGCCCCAATGCCAAAAAAAAACTAACCGGAAGTGCGAAAGGCATGAGAAAACGTAAACCGGGGCAGTCAAAAACGGGGGAAAAAAACAAAAGCAAAGAGTAAATAAAGAAACTCTTTGGCAAAATAAAATAGACTAAGTCTTGAATCAAGTATTAGAAACGGCAAATTTGGCAATCAGAAAAATAAATGAGAGTTCACAAGAGGTTGTTACTAATAGAAATGAAAACCAATGTACAATCAATGACCAAAGCATGTCAAACTCAAATACAAATGATCAAAATAACTAAAATGTCACAATCGAAATTGAATCTCACCATATTTTTTTGATAATGAACAACACGATTTAGAAAGTGACAATGAAATTGATTATTTCTTGAGTGAACTACCCAAAATTTTGGAAGAAGACGAAACGTTTGGCGATGATACAAATGAAAACAGAAACTTCTGGGTCATGGAATTGTTCCTTTTATTAGAATGGCCGAGGAATTAAAAAAAAAGGTCGCCAGATTAAAAAAAGTTGAAAAAAAAATATCTCTAACAGTTTATATGAATGCCTCTTTTGAAATCTCAGTTAATAGAAGACTCTTAATGAAACCCTTTATTGGTAAAAGAAACCATCAATTGCGCAATCGCACTGAAAACAATGGGGAAAACAAGTTATTTGAAGATGTGGGAAAAGACTTAAAGACAAATGACGCACAAAAAATAAATAGAAAATATTTCTCAAAAAACTTTCGAGGAAGTCGAGGCAACAGGATAATGGCAAACCCTAGAGAGTTACGACCAAACAGGGAGACACAGAACAGGACAGTTCAATTATACAGACCAGAACAAGAATTTTGTTCGGGGATCAAGAGTCAGGAGAAATCTGCACAAAGATTACTACAATTAGAGGTAACTACTTTTAAGGCAGGCAGCCTAAAAAAAATTGTAGATAAATGGAAACATGTACATGTAACAAAGAATGGTTGGATATTAGAGACTATTTCTGGGTATAAAAAAAAATTGAACAAGAACCTTTTCAAAACTGTATTCCAAATACTCCAAATTTTAAGAAGACAGAGTGTGCATTGATTGATGATGAGGTTAAAAAATGCTAAGCATTGGTGCAATTGAAAAATTTCAACATGAGGATAATGAGTTTATTTCAAATATTTCTCTGTTAAGGAAACAGAATGGAAAATCTTGACATGTTATTAATCTGAACAATTTGAATAAATTTGTTGAATATCATAATTTTAAAACGAAAACTTTACAACGTGTTGCAGAATTGCTTAAACGATATGCTTATTTTACTTCGGTTGACTTAAATGCATATTTTTCAATCCCAATTTATCATACTTCAAGTAAATATCTCAAATTTAGTTGGAAAGGTATATTATATGAATTTACTTGTCTTCCTTTTATTTTGTCAAGTGTTCCAAGAGTTTTTTTTTTAATATTGAAACCAGTATTTTCATACTTGAGGAGTATGGGGATTTGTTGTTTTTATTATATAAATAATTCATTGAATCGGGATTTGGATATAAACGATTGTAGATAAAATGCAGAGTTTTTAATAAAAGCACTAAAGGATTAAGGACTTCATATGAATTCTGAAAAAAAATGATGCTTTTTCCTACTCAACAAATTCAGTATTTAGGATTTATAATAAATTCAGTGAGTTTCCAGTTTTATACCTGATGAAAAAATTGATTTTTTTTTCACATTTATCTTCTGGTATTCTGAGAAAAGATCAAGTTTCTATTAGAACATTTTTGATTGGCTTTGATTGGTCTTTATAATTCTGCAAGTACAGCGATATAACTGGGCCAATTGTATCCAAGATATTTAGACAGGGACAAATGTACAGCTTTAAAAATTAATTATCAGAATTATGATAGACCGGATTCTTGTTCTTTAACCACTCTATATTAAACAGAAAATAAAACATGTGCGAGAGGGGCGGGGGGAGGGGGGCTTAATTATTTTTTATTGATTGAAAAAAAAATATTTTAAATTCCATTTATGTATGATATATGTGATTATCCCTGTGATTTTAAACTCCTGCAGCTATTTTGCTGGACTGCATCTCTGCTAATGTCGAATGAAATTTCTCTGCCAATACTAAAGGCTATCTATTAAATATCCCTATCTTTAATTTCATTCCCTTCAATAAATTTCAATTTTTTTCACAGGAAATGGGTGGTGTTGGGTCTGTGTTAAAATAAATAAATATTTGAATTATATTAGGAAAACCCGTGCAAATAATTTGCTATGAAAAATATTTTTAATTTGTATGAACATATTTTGTACCATTTAGTTTTTTTTTTATTTGCCATTAAACTTTGTTCTGCATAGTCGGCGCATCAAATTTAAAAGGAATAAAAAACAGATAGACATATTGCATTTGGGCCCAGTTTTTCGCTGACAAAGTCACCAAAACTAGATCTTGCTTCAAAACCGACTTTCAAGAATAAAGTTTTACATAACCGTATCCTCTCATTAATGAGACGAGCTTCTTTTAAATTTAAGTACATTGTTTTACAGTTTTTGCTACGTGAATTGTTACAATGTACATGTATGAAATATAGGTTTGTATAGCATTACGAATACGAATGTATATACATGTATTTGTGTGAAACATGAACAAAGACTCGGTGACAGGAAAACTTTAATTGTGTTGTCAGATAATAACATTTTTAATTAAAATATCACATCCTAACTATCAACCCTACCCCTATTGAATTTTTCTAGTAAAACAATTGATTTCTCTTTTTTACCCTTTATCATCTCCAAATACCGCTCCTTAAATTAAAGGAGCATTGGGGATTTTTTTATTTTCCGTTTCCATATTTATCTCGCAGTTTGTTTCTGTTCTCTCAAACTTAACTGTTCTTTTTTCAGTTATTCTTAAAATCTGGCGATATATATATTTTTTACATTTATACAGGCAAAGGGTTAAAACGCTCAACAACATTTGTTAAATTGCGTCTTTTTAACCCGATGATCCCCCAATGAACTTAAAAATAACACAATGATACTATGAATGTTAAGTAGAAGACGCTTCAACAGAATATACAACCTTCTTATAAATTGAAACATCAAACTAAACTGGTAATTCATACACATGTTGAACGTTTAAACTTATTTGCCGTAAACAATAAACTTGTCTGGATTGAACGACGCATCTGCTCTATTAACTGCAAAAATTAATTTCGCCTTCCACTTTATATCTTTTGGGAAAGGAAAGTAGCTTATCTGCTTTCTTGCGATTCAAGTAATTTTGTTTTTGCTTTCGAATTATGGCTACCTACGACTAAACAATGTTTGCTACCGATTCTCAATAAATTGCCATATCGTTAACATGGTCATTGTGGCTCTCGGTGAGGGCGCTACTAGAATCGGAAGATCATTCTTCATTCAAAACTTTGCTTTCGTTATGCGATATGTGTGACGGTGCACATTTTGATTTATATATATTTTACGTAATAATTACTTATAGTCAATAAAATTTCGTAAATGTTTTAATTTTTTTATATTTTACAATTTAAGATTAAAGGCTACGTGTAAACGTTAATCCGAACTCATGTAAATTATTTATCTAGCACGACGCTTTCTTCTTAATATTTCTTTAGCCCAGAAATTCTTAACTTTCACGTACCTTAAATCTTAAATTGTAAAATATAAAATAATTAAAACATTTACGAAATATTATAGACTATAAGTAATTATTACGTACAATCTATATAAATCAAAATGTGCACCGTCACATATGGAAAGACTGGAAAACCTACGAATGGGTCAGCGGTCCGATCCCTCCGTTTTATATCTTTGTTCAGAGAAAGGTTTAAACGTAATTAAAAAGTATAAAGTAAGAGCTGTGCAACATCAGTGCGTCAATGGAGGGACACATTTTTTTTTATTTCAAAGACAAATTAATCATTGAATATTCACATATAGTAAATGGTTTCATTTATAAAGTAAGACAGATATACGGCCACAAACTGATTGGAAAATAATTATTGATATGTATTGTTTATTACACTAAAACATGGTTATATTTAGAACACGCTTATTCATGTAATAAATTGATGCTTAAAGCGATGTAATTTTTATTCCTTGTGACATTATTACTTGATGTAACCTTGTCGGATACAACGAGTTTGTCTTTTAACCAAGTAAAACTCTCCGTCCCTGGGACCTCGTTATAAGCGTGTTTTACTGTATAGTCCTCATGCATTCCCTTTTTCTCCCTCCTCTCATGTTCTTATGAAGACCATATAGAGAAAGAGAGGATATACCCTCATTGTACGGATAACTTTTCCAACAGTTTTCAAGAAGAAAGTTGTTCCTTTGCGGATAAATTGTATGTATATCAGAGGTGTGCACAGTGCTAGGATTTTGAGCTAAGCGATTAAGGTATCTAGATCTAGATACCTATCGCTTGGATAGAAAGTGCGTTAAACTTCCTTAAAAACAAGTATTTCAATGGCTCTTAACAAATGCATTACATAAAATCATTATTTGAAACGAGAGAGAGAGAAAGAGAGAGAGAGAGATTACATGTAATGAATTAAATTTAAAAAGAACATACAAGTTGAGATGATGCCTACGGTAGCGATCTGATAATAGTATACAGCGTAATTCTTATTTGGGACTTATTTTCAACTCATCACAATATTTTTCTAGTAAACGTGTAAGCACGAATTGCATAATACATTATTATGCTTGATTTTCATGTACAATCTTAAGTATCAGTCCATAAAAAAACAGACAAACTTTAAAAAAAAAATGATACATGATATATCATGAATTTCACTTTAAGGTAACTCCGTACCTATAAAATTATGGGTTCAAAGTTAAAAAACTTAACTTTTTTTACATTATTGGACTTAAATTTCATAAAAAAAAAATAAAATATATATGTATCTATACTATTTAAGATGTAAGGTAATAAAAACCAAAGGCTGAAATTATATCATCTGAAAATCACACTTTTTTTGTTTGAAAATTAAATATAAGTGGATGGATACTTGTTTGTCTATTTGAATTTCATTGCTTACTATGCCAGAAAAATAAAAGTGATTAAGATTAAGAGTTTGCAGTACTAAATATTACAGGACAGAAACTACTTTGCTAACATATTCATGCTCTTTTATGGAATATACAAAAACAAATTACAAACAAAAAAATATTTTGGAAGTTAGAACTATACCTAATGATTCACAATATATACTAAAATTTATTATATATAATCAATAAAAACTTTTGAACAGTGAACTTTTTTCATATGAAAAAATCATTTATGCTTAAAACCCCCTAATGTTACATGTAGGTTATGCATGCATGATCTCAATCTCGCATAGTTGTTGTTATTTTTCTTTTGCAGAATGTACGATTCGATTGTAGAGAGTGATCAAATACGTTTTTAAGCGTTTCAAAAAATTATGGAGATGAAATATTTATATATAAGAGACGCTACAGCTCATTTTTCCTCAAAATTACCGTTGATTTAATCATTTCAGCGGTCCAAAAAGTAACATTGCTAGCTCAGCCTTTTGATCAACAGCTTAGCGCATCAACTGTAAACATTTCATCGGGACTTTCTGCAAGGGATGAAAATATTACGAATTTATACAGATTTTACTTTTGGGGTAAATAACATTTTAGAGATATAAACTTAGAATTTTGGAAAAATATTTAACAATTGCAAGCTTTTTTTGATGTAAAAAGACTCAATCTTTTAGTATATGCACGATTTCTATTCTTTTATCTAACTATGTTTAAAAAAGAAAAGTTCCAAGATGAAGAGAATTTGCTGTAATATCTCTTTAAAGCTAAATTGAAAATAATATATTGCGGTAGATCTTGTAATACTCCGTACTTCCCTTTTAAAAGAAAAGATGTATCAGCTTGCAAAAACACATTGACTTCCCAACTTAATTTGAAATCGACAGCGCTGGCCAGACAATGCAGGATTAATAAAGCTTCACAGCACGTGGCTTGGGTACAACTCTACCTATGCACACACTGAATCTGTGTGTGTGTGGGGGGAGGGGGGGGGTGCGTTAAAGGGTGTAATCTGGATGTCTAATTTATTTGTGTCACTATCCTTATAGTAGGTTTAGTATGCATGCCAAGTAAAACTAAACTAAAATGTGCCATGCTACGATCACGGTTGACTGTACATTTACTTCATTGGGGGAATACTCAAGTTCACATAGCAGTGGTTCAAAATATAATCATTTTATTGGATCAATGCCGGGGGTGGGAGTGTAGCTCTACATAGAAAGATATATCTCCGCAGGAGATTAATTGATAATGCGCAAGTAATATACGAAAAAGACTAAGAACCACGCCGTGTTTATCCATTGAATCTCATAACTATTCAATATTTCGGTCAACACAAGATGGTTCTTGAGGAATCCTCATTATTTGACGTCACGGACAGGAAGCAGAATAAAAAGTATAAATATTCACTAAAGGATTACACACCATTGCTATTCTTAAACTCATGCATATTCATACTTACTTGGGATTTGACATATGGACTAAAATTTTCGAGAAAAATTATGTTTATTGATCGCAATATGTATAATTATATTTATTGTAATTGCAAATAAGATTCATATTTCAATAATAATATTGAAATATGAATCCCAAACGAATTTTGTAATTTTTGCCGCTAGGTGGTGTCCGTCAAATCCACTATCGACGTCACATGTGAGCTGACCGGTAGCAATAGAGGAGGCTCATAGAGCCTCCGTCCAAAAAGGGGCAAATTCATCCAAGACAACCGACAAAAACATGATAATTTTTTTAGATATGTAAGAACTTTAAAAAACTGCATATCGGGGTCTGCAGAGTGTGCGGATTGGCCTACAAGCCCAATTTATCACACAAATCTGAACAAGGAGATTCTTCACTGGTGAGCAGAATTGAGAGATGCTGAGTATCAATTAATACCTTAACGGGAAGTGAAACCATCCGCTTTATCCAACCGACCACTTGATTCTGATATCGTTAAATTACAGATAGGAAAAATTACAATTCCATAGAAAATATAAAAAAGATTTCAACTATCATAGAGCAGGAGTTGGAAAAAGTTGAGGACGAAGACATTGATCTCGGTATTATAAATCTGTATGAAATCCCTTGAATGCTACACATTCATGAATTATTATTACACATCACTATATCATTAATACATCAAATGTTACTATAGTCTGTCCCAAGATATTTTTACCGCTTATTTCATTTGATTATTCGATAACTTTAAATACCTCTTGGTTCAGACAATGTTTATTCTATAGAATGGAAAAAACACCAAGATATCCCTTTTAAAACGCCCCCTCTAGTTTGTTGGGTTTTAATACTCGGCTTAAAAAAGTCTACGTGGTTTTTTCCATTGCAAAGGAGATGAAGACGCCCAGATGATAACGTTTAAAAATTGCGCGAGGTGCCCCGTGTACTTCCAAATGGAGAAAAGATGTCAACATTCCCTATTAAAAATCTCCGAAGAAAATCTTTTTTTCGTTCCTGTGATTATTAACGAGGGAAAAATGATAATGTGTGAATGAAGTAATCATTGGAATTTTCCCTTTCATCCATTTTAATTGCACTTCTTTCACAGGTATGTGTAATTTTATTAAAAATCGTTCAAAGGGCAACATAAATGTCTTGGGACAGACTATAAATGAAAATCATAAGTACTTCAGGTTTACAGCAGCAACGTCTTTGGAAAGACGTAAAAATTGAGAAGAAGGTTCTTCTCCCTAAGTTTTTACAAAGACTTGATGAACATTAGAGAGCGCATTCAGAGCCGGCAAGTTAATGAAGATGAATGTGAAGAAAATGAAGAAATGGTTGATATATGTGGTTTATATAAAAAATGCATTTTAAAAATACAAACTTTGTTAAAAATGGTCTTTTTTTTCTTTGGTATAGGGCCTTCTTTCTCTTCTGCCTATCCTTAATAATTATACTGAATGTTCACTGGGCCGCTCCGTGGTTTTCAACGTTTTGCTTGTCCTTTGATGTTTTTCCCTCTGTTGAGCTTTATTTCATCAAAAGAGTGTTTGTTGCTACCCTATCCAACAAGCAGATAATTTTTTTAAATGATAAAAGCAACACCCCTACCCTTATTTAGAAATTTTATAATTAAAAACAATATGTTATTTAAAAAAAACAATTTAAATTGGTTAAATAGAATGCAATGTTCTATTTATAATTAAAATAAAACTATTAAATATTACAGCTAGTAAAGTATAGGAGTGACACTTCTGTGCAAATTAAAATTAAAAATCTTTCTGTGCTTCCATAGATTTTGTTCCGATTGATGATATTCCCACCCCACACGTTCCGCAATTTAGTTTTAAACATCAATTTCCTGCATGGATTCTTGGTTATTTCAGGGTTAATTCGGGACAGTTAAGTTTTTATTCATTCTATGCATGCGTTTAAGATATCTTTAACCAAAAAATGGAAGTTTCAACGATAGGTACGTGTGGTACATACGTTAAACCCATCACCTTACAAAGTTGCAGCATTTTTGAAATAAAATCTGAGCATTATTCATTAAGCAAGTCTTTATACATACCATGTTGCGCCTCTCTGTTATTCCGCGAAAAATCGATAAGCTCGGGCGGATGTTTACAAAGTAGGTAAATAAAGCTACTACCGTTTGGTTTAAATACCTAAGTAGGTAAATTTAGCTGTACATAGCTTATCATAGTGATCAAAGCAAGAGGAATAAAAAGATGTAATGTTTATGTGTGTTGGAATCTTTTATTTTTGTTATACAGGCGTAAGAACATCTTATGATTTTTACCGCATATTTCAGACTATTTTTATAAAGACGACCTTAACAGTGCTGCGTAATGGGCTATCAATTTTTTTTCCTCAAAAAGTATTGTATTTTCAACAATTAAATTTAGATAATGATTTTATTTTAAAGTTATTTAAAAGTTCAAATCAGTTGTGTTGATCATTTATGTTTATCTTTGTTATGGACCTATATTAAAAACATTGATTTAAAGGGGTTTGACTAACAAGAGGCGGATACTGCGGTTAACAACCGAGGAAAATGTACGAAAGAGAGAGGCGGAAGATATTTCTGTCATTAGACGGGATTTTGGAAGTATATTTTTACGAGTACCTTCCGTACAATTATATAAAAAAAATTCCTGTCATATGATTTGAATATCTTCCGTATTTCATATTATCACAATTTCCAATCTAAGAGAAGCATAATGCTGATAGTCTCGCCAGAGGTTTTTAAATAGAACACTTAAATAATTAAAAGCGTGACTAACCCTGATTCCAATCTGCAAACTAAAATCGATTTGTGTTTGATTACACCTTTTGTAACCGCACAAAGATTATAAAGTTTTAAGTTTGTTACAACTGCTTCCTAAAATATTGTTGTATATGCTTTAGTAGTTATGCAGTGTCATGTGTCATGCAAAAGCAATAATTAGGTGTCTAATAACTACTTAGTTCTTTGGAAGAAATTTAGTTGGAACGTAAAAGTTGGATTCCTTAACATATTTTAAAGGAATTTATTGTTGATAAAGGTAAGATAATTACATTTTCTTGTTTTATTCTTTCACTGTATAACATTATTTTGTGTTTGAATACATAAATCACGAATTCTGAAAACTTGTATGTTTTTTCAAAACCATATTTAGCTTGATAACTTTTTATTATAAATGTATGTTATATGAAAGTTGTATAATTTAAGCCACACCAAGAAAGAACTCGTAAAAATTTGACGGGGGTTTGGGGTCTAAATCTGATGAATGCTATTCGTTAATTTTGAAAATGTGTTGCATTAATCACTACATTTGTTTTCCTTCTTATCTTCTTCGAGGAAATTCGGGCCGGGTTTTAATGAAAAAATTGCTTGTACTGCTTTTAAGAAACGTTTCCTTTTTTCCATTAGCCCATTCCATCTCAGCATAAGCATTAAATTTACTACGTGTATAGAGGGATAGGATGATGTGGATAATGTGATAAGCCCTGCCCAACATCACTGTGAAAGATTTAAGTTCATTTGTTGGAACATTAATGGGGGCTTCTTTACAAAATTTAATGACCAATGTTTTCAAACTTTCATATTGACTTATGAGGTTTTTCTATTGACTGAATGTTGGGTTCAAAAGGACTTTGATGTAAGCTTGGATAAGTTTTAAACATTTGTTATACGGTATCATTTAGTATTATATGGTATCATTAAGGCCTTCATTTCAATTTCTCATAGCAAAGCACTTGAATCTCATAGCAATGCATTGAAATCTCATATCATATCAATCAAATCGCATACCACAGCATAGCATATAATGCTATGGTATGCTGAGATGCTATGAGAAATTGAAATGAAGGCCTTCATTTCAATTCAATGAAGGCTTTAATGATACCATATCATTAAGGCCTTCATTTCAATTTCTCATAGCATAGCACTCAAATCTCATAGCATTGCATTGAAATATCATATCGTTTCAATAAAATCGCAAATCACAGCATAGTATACAATGCTATGGTATGTTGAGATTTGAACAAAAATGCCTCCATACACAGAAGAGTTCCATACATTCCGAAGTTAAATGATCTGCAATGTTAACATTTATTCTTTTTGATAGAAGCATTAAAAACGAGATAAAATCATTTTGTATTTTATGCTATGATATGATATGACGAAGACGAATATACGAGATTGTATGCTATATGTATGGGATTACAATGCTATGCTATGAGATTTCAATGCTAGCTAGGAGATTTCAATGCTATGCTATAAGATTCCAATGCTTTAATAGGCTATGGGGTATGTTATAAAACATATGCTCGAACTGACTGTAAATAAACAAATCCAAACTAGTAAAGAACGTTTTTTGTGTATTCTTTTCATAATTCATATAATTTCGTTGATGTTCGATCATAAGGACGCACAGGGCCCACAAAGATACTGAACAGATCAAATTTAAAAGAAAAATGTAGAGTTGAGTAAGAGTTTTTATATATGTAAACAATAAATTCAAATGATATAACACTACATGCGCTTTTTTAAATGATTCATGAAGTAAAGATTTCCCGAACCATATTTACATTAGTCGACGATCGAATCAGCTGTTTACCGAAAACCTAACTTAGTCACTATAAAATGTGGAAAAAATTGATTAAACTGTTTGTTTAAAATTATATTTCATATATCTTAAAAAACACAAGAGGCCCATGGGCCACATCGCTCACCTGAGGAATAATAGGTATGATTAAATCAGCTTAATGGAGTCATAATACAAATTATATGGACAATGTTGTATAATGCATGTTGATCCTGTATAAATAAAAATCCATTTTTTCCACGGATTATTCTTATATTAATTATCATTAGTCCTTTTTATAAAAGGATGATTTTATAGTAATATCACATGTTTAGCAGCTCTAAAAAAATTTGTAAATATACGGGACATAAACCTACATCAATTCTGAACCCCTTGTGAGATCCAATCGTCATGGAATCATCCAGAAGCCAATGTCTAAACAATATTAAATAACCACTTGGCTGATTAATTTCTGAGAAGAAGATTTTTAAAGATTTACTCTTAATATTCCTCTGATTAATTTCTGAGAAGAAAATTTTTAAAGATTTACTCATAATAATCCTATGTAAAAATGCCATCCCCATTGTGGCCCAACTCTATTGTGGCCCTACCCTCAGGAATTATAATTTACGCAACTCTGAATCTACACTACCTGAGAATGCTTCCACATACGTTTCAGCTTTCCTGACCTAATGGTTCTCGAGAAGAAGATTTTCAAAGATTTTCTCTATATATTAGTATGTAAAAAATCGACCCTCCATTGTTGTTCCACCCTACCCCCAGAGGGTCACGATTTTCACAACTTTGAATCTACACTACATGAGGATGCTTTCGCACAAGTGTCAGCTTTTATGGCCAAATTGTTCTTGAGGAGAAGATTTTTTAAGGTTTACTCTTTATATTCCTATTTATAAATTCGACACCCCATTGCGGCCCAATCCTTTCCCCTGCGGTCATGATTTATACAACTTTGAATTAACACTACCTGAGGATGCTTCCAAATTAGTTTCAGAAGATTGTGGTCCATCCTACTTAATTTTCATTAATTCTTAATTATCTCCCCTTGAAAGAAGTCTTGGTCCTCAATTTTCACAACTTTGAATCCCAAAAGGCTTAGGATGCTGTGTGCCAAGTTTGGTTTAAATTTGCCTTGTAGTTCTTGAGAAGGTGTTCAAAACGTGAAAAGTTTACAGACGGACAGACTGACGGACGACAGACAAAATTTTATCTGAATAGCTCATTTGAGCTTTCAGCTCAGGTGAGCGAAAAAATCAAAAATTACTAGTTTTTAATAAGCAATTGATTAAACTCCGCGTAAGATATTCACAGGTAAATAAGTTACCTTATGTATATATAAATCACTAGTTTTATGTATTGATTTTTACAATAGTCAATAGTTTGTTAGTAAAATGATTGTTTATTAGATTTAGCTTTTTCCTGAATATGAATGGTACTTGATTTGATAGGATTGGATAGGAAATAGCTTTTTGCAGAGTTGGATAGGATATAGGATTTAGTGTACAATACAAGCAATCCCCTTTACGGGATTTATTAGTTCTATCTCTTTGGAGGTCCGTGTTGCTCTGCTTTGAGTTTGTATTTCATTTTATGGATTTTTGAGATGGTTGACGTTTTGTTATTATCATTTTTTTGTCATTCTAAAGTAGACAATTATACGCATAGAAAATGGAATCACAAATCTTTTCAGAATTGGTTATTTGTACGTACAGTTACAAAACGCCCTTTAACTTATAAGTTTTTTGTTGTTGTAATGCTTTGAATATTGTCGTTGCATATTATAATTGACGGAAATTTCATCCGGTTTTAATTCATTTCTTTTTTAGTTAAATTTAAGTACCCTTTTCTCAGCTGGGTTGAGCATTACCGATGGCTGACAGCTTTGGAAGATTTGGTAAATTGTGAAATTCATGGCCCCTGGGTCAGGGGTTCTGCCTCTAGGGTGGGGCCAATATTGCCAAATAGTAAAAATGTATTAAATCTTGAAAAATCTTCTTCTCTACTACCATTTCTTTTTGTTGAAAACTAAATGCACGATTAAGATGTCCATGAAGCCCTTTACCTAAATTGTGAAATTCATGACCCCTTGGTTAGCAGTGGCGGATCCAGCGCCGGCGCACCGGGCGCCCCCCCCCCCCCGTTTGATTTTTTTTTTTTTTGTGGATGATTTTTTTCTGATCATATAAAGTCATGCTTTACTTTAATATTAAATTCAATTTGTAAAATGAAAAATACAAAGATTTATAATTTGTAGGCATATTCATGTAGAAGTGTTATTTCATTCGATATAGTTTAGTAATTAAAAAAAATAGGAACGGCTCAACTTGTGTGCGAGTGGACTTCTTGTGTAAGACTCGGTTTATGTACGACTGACTTTCGGCTGCAGCGTCTGCAAATTGAACATGGATAACATGGAAAATTTTGAATTACTTCGGCGGTCTGTCCTAGATCGTGACAAAAGTCAGTGTCAAGTCATTCATGCACAACTTATCAACGGTATTCGAGATATCATTAGAGATTGTCCCAAAATAGAAATGATTCAGAGATTGAAAGAAGACACGCTGGCAAATGCACTTATTCCTGATGATAATTTGTGTTACAAAGCTAACTTCTTATTAAGGTCTTCCGTTTCCAACGGAAGACCTCATTGTTATTCTTCGGTTTCTTTTTCCCTATTATTATTATTAAGGTCTTCCGTTTCCAACGGAAGACCTTATTGTTTTCGTACGATTTCTTTTTCCCTATTATTATTATTTTTCTTTTTTTTTCTTACAATTTTTGTGCACGCGATTTTTCAGAAACGGCTCAGCCGATTTTCATGAAACTTTCAGATCTATTAGATAATGATCTAAACCTGATAGGTTTTTCATTATATTGATGACGTCACTTCCGTTTGTGAGAAATTGACGTTTTAGCGATTTTTATGGGGGTTGCTTGTCCGTGGAACTTCTCATAAACGATAAAAGAGATCGAGTTCAAACTTTCAGGGTTAGTAGATAAAAGATTGTAGATTTGCAATTTTATTTTCATTTTGATCTGGCTTGAAAGGCGCCGAAGCTCGCCTGGACCCGAAAATTGAGATGAAAAAAACGTCGTAATTTTTTGTGGTTTTCTTTGATAATCTCTTTTCTGAAAACTATTTTGTTAAGACATGTAATGTAAAAAAATTTCTATTTACAAGGCCTTTTCTTTAAAATAAAAAGAAATGAGCTGGCCCCTCAAATAAGGGGTCCAAAGGGCTCTAAAGTCTTTAATCTGTAGCCCTTTACTGAGATTTATTTTGTGAAAAGTTATAGAAGCAAATATGTTTATCTCACAGTTATGTATCCAAGCAATGTAATGATTTTGTCATGTATTTTGTATTTAAGGGTTTTCAGGGACCAAAAGTCCAAAATTTCGATCACCCATATCTCAGAAAGGAAAAATATTCTGTAATGCAATGCAGAAGAAAAGTTGTTCAAATTAATGTTTTTACCAATATTCAACCTTTGAATTTTCTTTAAACGGCCCCTATAAGGAGATAAAGGATCGGACCCTTAAACATTCTTTTTCATATATCTCCAGAACGGTAACGAATTTCTAAACACTTGTTGAACAAAATGTGTTAGGAATTATATGAACTTTCATTTTATATCAGAAAAGGGGCTGGCCCCTAAAATAAGTGGACCAAAGGGCTCTAATGTCTTTAACCTGTAGCACTTTACTGAGAGATATTTTTTGAAAGGTTATAGAAGCAAATATATTTATCTCAGAGTTATGTATCGATACAATGGATTTGTACTTTTCCCATATTATGTTTTGCTGTCGAAAATCAAAGTCGATGATGTCATATTTCCTTCTAAAAATTGGACGGAAGACCTCCTTGTTGCTCGCAACGAGATCGTGTCTAGTTAAGGTCTTCCGTTTCCAACGGAAGACCTTATTGTTTTCGTTCGGTTTCTTTTTCCCTATTCTTCTTCTTATTATTTTTCTTTTTTTTTCTTACAAATTTTGTGTACGCGATTTCTCGGAAACTGTTCGACCGATTTACGCGAAACTTTCAGATTTGAAAGATAGTGATCTGAACCTTATTGGAATTTTTTTTTCCCCATGACGTCACTTCCGGTTTTGAGTAATTCACAATTTAAAGATTTTCAGAGGGTCGGCTTGTCCAGGGGTAAACTCCTAAACGATTTAAGATATTGAGTTTAAACTTTCAGGGATTGTAGACAAAAGGTTGTAGATCTGACATGTGGTATATATATTTTCCTGTGACGAAAAGCTCCGAAGCTCTCCCGAGCTCGAAAATTACGGTTAAAAAAGCGTCGTGATTTTTCGTGGTTTTCTTTCAATATCTCTTTCCTCGATAGTATTTTGTTATAACATGTAGAATAAAATATCTTTATAAAGTCAAAAGCTTTCATTTAAAATCATGAAAAAGGGGCTGGCCTTTCAAATAAGGGGCTGAGGGGGCTCTAAAGTCTTTTAATGATAACTTTTTACTGTGAAATATTTTGTGATACGTTATAGAAGCAATTATGTTTATTCTAACGTTATTCACCTATACATGGCAATTATTTACTCCTATGTTACATAATTAGGGGATTTAAAGGGCCAGAAGTCCAAAACTTTGATGATCAATATCTCAAAATGGAGGAAAATTTTGATAAGCAATATTGAACAAAAGATGCTCAAAATATTAAGCTTAACAATGTACAACCATTTATTCTTTGTTATGCGGTCCTTAAAGGGAGTTACAGGGTCGGTCCCTAAAACGACCCTTTGAAGATATCTCGAGAACGGCACACAATTTGTAATTACTTGTTGAACAAAATGTGTTTGAATTGACAAGAGCTTTCATTTGAAATCATGAAAAAGGGGCTGGCCCTTCAAATAAGGGGCTGAGGGGGCTCTAAAGTCTTTTAATGATAACTTTTTACTGTGAAATATTTTGTGATACGTTATAGAAGCAATTATGTTCATTCTAATGTTATTCACCTATACATGGCAATCATTTACTCCTATGTTACATAATTAGGGGATTTAAAGGGCCAGAAGTCCAAAACTTTGATGCTCAATATCTCAAAATGGAGGAAAATTTTGATAAGCAATATTGAACAAAAGATGCTCAAAATATTAAGCTTAACAATGTACAGCCATTTATTCTTTGTTATGCGGTCCTTAAAGGGAGTTACAGTGTCGGTCCCTAAAACGACCCTTTGAAGATATCTCGAGAACGGCACACAATTTGTAATTACTTGTTGAACAAAATGTGTTTGAATTGACAAGAGCTTTCATTTGAAATCATGAAAAAGGGGCTGGCCCTTCAAATAAGGGGCTGAGGGGGCTCTAAAGTCTTTTAATGATAACTTTTTACTGTGAAATATTTTGTGATACGTTATAGAAGCAATTATGTTCATTATAAGGTTTTTTACCTATACATGGCAATCATTTACTCCTATGTTATGTAATTTGGGATTTTAAAGGGCCAGACGTCCATCACTTTGATCCTCAATATCTCAAAATAGAGGAAAGTTCTGGAAAGCAGTATTCATCAAAAGATGCTCAAAATAATGTGCTTAAAAATGTACAACCATATATTGTTTGTTATCTGGACCTTAAAATGAGTTTTAGGACCGGATATCAAAACGATTTTCCCAGATATCTCAAAAACGGTTACCAATTTCTAAACACTTATTAGCGGTACACAAAAATACCTTTTATCTAAAATGAATGAAAAGGAGCTGATCCTTCAAATAAGGTACACCATAGGTATAGATAGTCTTTCACCGATTACTCTTAGATCCCACCTCCTTTTCCTGATACGTTTCATTGACGAAGATCAGGAGTAAGGTCATTCCATATCCTAAAAATCGGACGGAAGACCTCCTCGTTGCTCGCAACGAGATCGTGTCTAGTTATTTCAATTTTTTTTCTTACAAATTTTGTGCACGCGATTTCTCAGAAACGGCTCGACCGATTTTCATGAAACTTTCAGATCTGATAGATAATGATTTAAACCTTATAGCTTTTTTATCATATTGATGACGTCACTTCCGTTTTTGAGAATTTGACGTTTTAGCGATTTTTAGAGGGGTCGCTTGTCCTTCTATGTTCTCCTAAACTATAAAAGATATTGAGTTTTAACTTTCAGGGATAGTAGACAAAAGATTGTAGATTTGCAATTTTATTTTTATTTTGATCCGACTTAAAAGGCCCCGAAGCTCGCCTGGACCCGAAAATTGAGATGGAAAAACCGTCGTCATTTTTTCTGGTTTTCTTTGATTATCTCTTTTCTAGAAAATATTTTGTTAAGACATGTAATGTAAAAAAAGTTTCTATTTACAAGACCTTTTCTTTGAAATCAAGAAAAAGAGACTGGCTCCTCAAATAAGGGGACCAAAGGGCTCGAAAGTCTTTAATCTGTAGCCCGTTACTGTAAGATATTTTGTGAAATGTTATAGAAGCAAATATATTTATCTCACAGTTATGTATCCAAGCAATGTAATGGTTTTATTATGTGTTACGTAATTAAGGGTTTTTGGGGGCCAAAAGTCCAAAATTTCGATCACCCATATCTCAGAAAGGAAAAATATTTTGTAATGCAATACAGAAGAAAAGTTGTTCAAATTAATGTTTTTAACAATATGCAACCTTCAAAATTTCGTTAAACGGCCCCTATAAGGAGAGAAGGGATCGGCCCCTAAAACCTTCTTTCTAATATATCCCCAGAACGGTAACGATTTTCTGAACACTTGTTGAACAAAAATTGTTTAGAATTAAATGTCCTTTCATTTAATATCAGGAAAAAGGGGCTGGACCCTAAATAAGGGGACCAAAGGGCTCGAAAGTCTTTAATCTGTAGCCCTTTACTGTAAGATATTTTGTGAAATGTTATAGAAGCAAATATATTTATCTCACAGTTATGTATCCAAGCAATGTAATGGTTTTATTATGTATTACGTAATTAAGGGTTTTTAGGGTCCAAAAGTCCAAAATTTTGATCACCCATATCTCGGAAAGGAAAAATATTTTGTAATGCAATACAGAAGAAAAGTTGTTCAAATTAATGTTTTTAACAATATGCAACCTTCAAAATTTCGTTAAACGGCCCCTGTAAGGAGAGAAGGGATCGGCCCCTAAAACCTTCTTTCTAATATATCCCCAGAACGGTAACGATTTTCTGAACACTTGGTGAACAAAAATTGTTTAGAATTAAATGTCCTTTCATTTAATATCAGAAAAAGGGGCTGGCCCCTAAATAAGGGGACCAAAGGGCTCGAAAGTCTTTAATCTGTAGCCCTTTACTGTAAGATATTTTGTGAAATGTTATCGGCCCCTAAAACCTTCTTTCTCATATGTCTCCAAAACGGTAACAAATCTCTAAACACTCGTTGAAGAAAAATGTGTTTAGAATTAAGTGACCTTTCATTTGATATCAAGAAAAAGGGGCTCGTCCTTTAAATTAGGGAACCAAAGGGCTCTAAAATCTTTTATCTGTAGCCCTTTACTGAGGGATATTTTGTGAAATGTTATAGAAGCAAATATGTTTTTGTCAGAGTTATGTATCTAAGCAATGTAATGATTTTATCATGTGTTATGTAATTAAGGGTTTTAAGGGGCCAAAAGTCCAAAATTTTGATTATCCATATCTCAGATAAGAAATATATTTTGTAATGCAGTAGAGAAGGAAAGTTGTTCAAAATAATGTTCTTAACAAAATGCAACCTACAAAATATGTTCAGAATTAAATGTCCTTTCATTTGAATCCAAGAAAAAGGGACTTGCCCCTTAAATTAGGGGATCAAAGAGCTCTAAAGTCTTTTATCTATAGCCCTTTAATGAGAGCCATTTTGTGAAAGGTTATTAAAGCTAGATTAGGTATAATACGTTTATATATCCTAACAATATAATGATTTTCTCTTGCGTTACCCAATTAGGGTTTTTAGGGACCAGATGTAAACAAGTTTGATCTTTTCTATCTTGAAAGAAATGCAAGTATTTAAAAAATCAAGAGAACTTATAAAAAGCAATACAAAAAAGCATAAGTACTTCACTCCTTTTTCCATAACATGTTTTGTTGTCGAAAATCAATGTGGATGATGTCATATTTCATTCTAAAAATCGAACGGAAGACCTCCTCGTTGCTCGCAACGAGATCGTGTCTAGTTCTTCTTATTCTTCTCCATCCAAATTTGTCCAAGCCGTAACTTAAATACCCTTTGACATTAAGACTTCAAACTTGAAACATAGGTAGATGGTATTGAGAAGAAGTGCACGCCATCAAAATGTTTGACCTTGACCTATTTTCTTTTTCAAGGTCAAGCGTTTTATAAAAAATAGAGTTTGGAATATAACACAAGATTCCTTAAACTTACAAACTTTTAACTTGTATCATAGATAGATGGTATATAGTCCAGGTTGAACCTTACCAAAAATTTTAAACTTGACCTTAAAATTTTATTTCAAGGTCAAATCAGAAAAAAACTTCATTGTTCACCTCCTAAATATTCTTTGACAGAAGGACTTCAAACTTTACACAAAGAACAATTATAATACACTGAGGTGTACTTTTGATAAATATTTGACTTGGCCTTGTTTTACTCAAGGTCAACTTGAGAAAAAATAATTAGATTTTGTCTGGGTGGTAACCTTTTGACATTAAGACTTCAAACTTGGATTGTAGGTAGATGGTATTGAGAAGAAGTGCACGCCATCAACATTTTTGACCTTGACCTATTATCTTCTTCAAGGTCAAGCGTTTTATAAAAAATATAGTCCGGACCATAACACAAGACTCCTTAATCATACAATCTTTTAATTTGTATCATACATAGATGGTATTTAGTCCAGTTCAACCTTACCAAAATGTTTGACCTTGACCTATTTATTTCAAAGTCAAATTAGGAAAAACTTCATTGTTCACCTCCTAAATATTCTTTGACAGAAGGACTTCAAACTTTACACAAAGAACAATTATAATACACTGAGGTGTACTATTGATTAATATTTGACCTTGACCTTTTACTTTAGGTCAAATTAAGAAAATATAATTAAATTTTGTCTGGGTGGTAACTTGGATACCTTTTGACATTAAGGTTTCAAACTTGGAACATAGGTAGATGGTATTGAGAAGGAGTGCACGCCTTTATAATTTTTGACCTTGACCAATCTTGTGTCTCAAGTTAATTCATTTTCTAAACTGTATCATATATGGATGATATCTAACATATAGCTGACTTCATTCTTTTTCACTTTTTAAATTTGCCCCATATTACAATCCTTGGGGAGGAGGGGAGACGTGTGTTTTTTTGTATAAAAAAACAATACCCACTAGTTTTGATTGAGTTTCGACAGGACACAGTGCACTGTATATATTGCTTTAACTACACATATAAAACATAAATAAATAATGCAGTCATAAATATTTAGAAAAAAATCATTTAATTTTGTTTAGGCGATACAAGTCTTTCATGGAAGATAAGGATTATTGTTGCAGCCGAGTTGTTTATACGGGCCAGTGATTATGCTGATCATCCAATACTTGACGATGTTCTTGCCTGTAAAAAAATATTTACTGATCACTCTGACACTCTGTTCTCGCTAATATTATCTGATGATGGTGGTGCAAATTTTGATAGAACACGAAACAGGGAAGATGCTATTATATGTGAATCGGTGAAAACTTGTGAAGATAATTCATGGTCATCTATGGTACATTTACTCGGATTGTGTAGTGTGTTGGATGTTTGTATCGAGTCTGTGTACCCTAATGCAAATGAAGGATTGCGTCCACTATTTAATCGGACAATTTATTCTCTGAACAGAACAACTAACGACGAGAAACAGCCTGAGTTTGGCATTATATGGTCCCGGGATGGTAATTTAAACACTCAGCCCGGATTCTCATATGAACCTAATCATTTTGCCTTACTTGTTCCGAATTATGATGAGGGCAACAGTTATGAATTTGAAAAAGTGGAAGTTAAAATGTCACAGCAGTCGTTGTTGTCGTCATTTTTCAGAGAAAGGAACTCGGAGAAAAAAGTTATCTTCAGTGAGTACTGCAGACAAGAGTGAAATTGCTAGTACTGGTACGTTGGAGCCTGACTCAAATGAACCTCAGCCTAGCGTAGGTCATCATAAGAAATTTAAATCCATACCGTCATTGTCAAGAAAAAATGACTTGAACTGTGCATTTGATATTTCAAATTATATTGCCGAGGGTCCTGATCATGATGATGCAACTAAAATGAAAATTATTCAAAATAGAATTCCACCTGCCGGACGCAACTTCCCAGCAACAACCTACAGGGATAAACGCAGAAAGAGCGGAGTATCAAGCAGACGTTGTAAGAGAGAATGGCTTGAAAAATACGAACATTTGAGCTATTCTCGAATACAGAATGGGCTGTATTGCATTGCGTGTATTTTGTTTCTTAGTGACATAAAGTATTACAAAAGAAAATCAATTTTCGTCAAGGCACCTTGTAAAGATTGGAAACATTTACTAGAGTACTGGCAACTACATGAAAAGTGTCAGTATCACCAGGTTTCAAAGGACAAGTTTGGCAGTTTTGTGCTTCGCCATAATGACCCTTCTCTTCGAATTGACGCAAAGATAACCGAGCAAGCTGGTGTGAACTTTGAAAAAAATGTAGAGACCTTGAATTCTATTATCAAGTGCTTGGAATTTTGCGGCAGACAAGGAATACCCATTAGAGGTCACAGAGATGATTCAACATCCTGCTCACTGAATAAAGGGAATTTCAATGCTTTACTTGATATGCGAATCGATGCATGCGATGAAATTCTGAAAAGGCATCTATTAGAAGGCCCTAAAAATGCGTCCTACATCTCAAAAACTACACAGAATGATTTGTTGGAATGCATAGGAAGTTTCATTCAATCCCACATTGTGTCTGAAATAAAAAAACCAAGGAGGACACAATTCTTTTGCAATCGAAGCAGACGAAATTAGAGATATCTCCAACTTGGAGCAACTAGGAATAGCAGTACGAAACATCAAGAACAATTGTGCAGTTGAGAGAATTTTACAATACGGTGATTGTGAATCAACAACCGGCGAACATATATGTAACGCTATCGTCAAGTGCCTTCAGGATTGTGGACTTGAAGTTAAAATGTGTAGAGCACAAACTTACGACGGTGCAGGGAATATGAGTGGCAGGTTAAAGGGGTGCAGGACCCTATTCCTGAATTTTGCACCAAGGGCACATTACTTCCACTGTGCTAGTCACATTTTAAATTTGGCCCTTAGTCAAAGTTGTGCACAGGTTGAAGTACAATGCATGATGTCAACAGTAAAAGAAGTTGCACTCTTTTTCAAGTATTCGCCAAAACGGCAGAGACTTCTAGAATCCTGTGTTGAGTCTGTCCATCATGATAGGACAGCGTCTGAAAAACCTAAGATTGCCAGTCAAAAGGTGAAACTTTAGTGTGAAACAAGATGGATTAAGAGACATACATCGCTTGAGGAGTTTGAAGACACGTATGAAGCTGTTGTAGAATGCATGACAAGAATATGTGATCCGCAGTCAAAAGGTTCTTGGTATTCTAAGACTATTTCAGAAGCAAGAGGTTTGCTCACATCGATTGCAACACCAGATTTTCTTTGTGCATTTGCCTCCAACTGTTATCTGTTCGGGTTTACTAAATCACTGAGTCTACTTCTCCAAGGATCGTATCAGGATGTTGTGACTGCTTATGAAGAAATTGGTCTGATCGTAACTAAATTGAAAGACATTCGTGAAAGAGCAGACGATGAATTCAGATCAAACATACTCCCTGTAATTGAAAAACTTGCTGTTTATACCGACACAATTATTTCAATTCCCAGAAGATGTAAACGCCAGACTCTTGGAGGAAATGTTGAAGCGAGTTCACCAGAAGAGTATTGGAGACGTACCATTTTGATTCCACTGATAGACTACCTAGTTGCTGAACTCACAGATCGATTCCAAAATCTTTCTAAGTGTGCTGTTCGTGGATTGTGTTTATTACCACGATCTCTCCCATCTTTGAACGACCAGATTGTTGCGGACGTAAAAGACTTCTTCTCTGATGACATGCCAGCCCAAACTAATTTCGATCAAGAGTTAAAACTCTGGAAAAGGAAATGGCTGAATATTGAAGAAGCCCCCACAACAATGTCTACTCTCATACAGGCAACAAATGCAAAAATGTTCCCAAATATTCACAGAATAATTACTCTTCTATTACTTATTCCTGTGTCGAGTGCTACTGTTGAACGAGGAAACTCAGCAATAAAACGTATTAAATCGTCCCAGAGAAGTACTATGGGACAGGACCGGTTAAACGCCCTTACTCTTCTCCAAATTCACAGAGATATTCCCCTAGACTACAAGAAAATTGTCGACATCTTCATTAACAAAAACCCAAGAAGAATGGTGTCTAACAATCCATTTAAATAAAACAGCTATAATTGTGTACGATATTTTGAAGTATTTCTTGTTTTTATTTATTTTAAATATTTACGACCGACAAACTCATTGGTGCAAATTTTCTCCTGTACAATTATGACAAATAACAATATTATTGAGTAAAATTGCAAAAGCCTACAAAATGAACAAAATTTAGTTATAAGTCTTATCCCAGATACAATGAAATAAATACTTTTTATTTGTAAGAGCTCAATTGAAACTTTCTGACTTTTTTGTTACTTCAAAATTAAATGTCTCATAACATTTTGGTAACATTTCTAGTGATTGAAATGACGTAAAAATAAGTAAAAATTGGCCCTCCAGACAACATGATTTTGCCTTTCAAAATATCTAGATTTCAGGAGCTTCCAGGGGCTTCGCCACATAGACCCCCACCAGGGCTTCGCCCTGGACCCACTGCCTTTAACTGCGCCCCCCCCCCCCGTTTTCAAATTCCTGGATCCGCCACTGGTTAGGGGTTCAGGCTCTAGGGTGGGGCCAATATGGACATATAGTAAAAATAATTTAAATCTTAGAAAATCTTCTCCTCTACTCCTATATATATTTGTTAAAAATTAAATGCCTGGTTATGATGTCCATTATGCCCTCTACCAAAATTGTGAAATTCATGACCCCTGGGCTCTATAGTGGGGCCAATATGGCCACATAGTAAAAATGTATTAAATCTTCTCTACTCCCAGATATATTTGTTAAAAACTAAATGCATAATTATGATGTCCATGAGGCCCTCTACCAAAATTGTGAAATTCATGACCCCGGAGTCAGGGGTTCAGGCTCTAGGGTGGGGCCAATATGCCATATAGTTGAAATGTATTAAATCTTAGAAAACTTTTCCTATAGTGCCACATAGTAAATTGTATTAAATCTTAAAAAATCTTCTTCTCTACCCCCCTATATAACTTAAGTTTTTTCCAGGTTCAGGCTCTAGGGTGGGGCCAATATGGCCATATAGTAAAAATGTATTAAATCTTCCAAAATCTGCTTCTCTACTTCCACACATGTGGGCCAAAAACTGAATACATGGTTATGATGTCCACTTACTCCTCTACAGAAATTGTGAAATTCATGGCTCCTTGGTCAGGGGTTCAGGACATCAGGGGGGGGGGGGCAATATGACAATATAGTGTTAATGCATATAATGTTTAAAAATGTTCTTCTCTATTCTCACACATTTGTATAAAAAACTGATTAATAGTTATGTTTACCAGGAAGTCCTCTACTGAAATTTTAATTTTCATGTCCTCTCAAGGATGGGTTTTGACTCTATGGCAGGGCAAAAATGGATGTATAGGTGTTAATGCATGTAATGTAAAAAAAAAAATATCTTCTTTACTCCCACACATCTAAAAGGAAAACTGAATTCATGATTTTGTATACCATAAGATCTTTCACTTTTTCGCCAAAATTATAGGTTTCACAGTTCTTTTTTGAAAGATTTCAGGCAGGGAGGTCGTCGTCATTACATATTTCATTTTTTCTACTCCAGTATTCATCTAATTAATAAGATGCATATATGAGACTCCTCAACAAGTTTATGTACGGGTTATATGCTACTCAGGTGACCATTAAGGCCAATTGGCCTGCTGTTTCAATTAATAATGTCCTGCATTTGATTGTCATTAACTATATCATTTATACGTGAATGAAACAACATGTGTTGCCCGTGGTCCACATTGCTCACCTGAAGAACAAATCAGCTTAATGGAGTCATAATACGAACTATCTGGACAATGTACAATAATACAAGTAGATCCTGTATAAAAAAAAATCCATTTTTCCCCTGGATATTCTTATATTTTGATCATTAGTCCCTTTTCTAACAGGATGATTTTATAGTCATATCATATGTTGAGTATTGCAGTTCTCAAAAAGATCCTTAGCAATAGTTTATATATGAGATATACACCTACATCAAACTCTGAACCTTCTTGTGAGGCCAGAGAATTGTCCTGGGGCCAAAGTCTTAACAATTATAAAGAATCATCTGGCTGATTAGTTTCTGAGAAGAAGATTTTAAAAGATTTACTCTATATATTCCTTTGTTGAATTTGACCCCCCCCCCCCCATTGTGGCCTCACCCTACCCCTGGGGATCATGATTTTCACAACTTTGAATTAACACTACCAGAGGATACTTCCACACAAGTGACAGCTTTCCTGGCTGATTAGTTTCTGAGGAGAAGATTTTTAAAGATTTACTCTATATATTCCTATGTTAAACCTTGACTCCCCCCTCTCCCCATAGTGGCCCAAACCTACCCCCGGGGGTCATGATTTTCACAACTTTGAATCTACACTACCTGAAGATGCTTCGACATAAGTGTCAGCTTTCCTGGCTGATTAGTTTCTAATGAAGAAGATTTTTAAAGATTTCATTTATATATTTCTATGTAAAATGTCGACCCCCTATTGTAGCCTCATCCTATCCCCGAAGGTTATGATTTTTTTAATAACATTAAATTGACACCATCTGATGTTGCTTTCACACAAGTTTAAGCTTTCCTGGTCTTATGGTTCATGAGTAGAAGCTTTTTAAGATTTACTCTGTATATTCCTATGTAAAATTTCGATCCCCCATTGTGGCCCAACCCTACCCTTAGGGGTCATGATTTTCACAACTTTGAATGTACACTACCTGAGGATGCTTCCACACAAGTTTCAGCTTTCCTGGCTGATTAGTTTCTGAGAAGAAGATTTTTAAAGATTTACTCTATATATTCCTATGTTAGACTTCGACCCCCCATTGTGGCCTCACCCTACCCCCGGGGGGGGGGGGGGGGGGGTCATGATTTTCACAACTTTGAATCTACACTACCTGAGGATGCTTCCACACAAGCTTCAGCTTTTTTGGCTGATTAGTTTTTGAGAAGATTTTTAAAGATTTACTCTGTATATTCCTTTGTTAAACTTTGAACCCCCCCCCCCCCCACTATTGTGGCCCCACCCTACCCTCGGGGGTCATGATTTTTCAATTCTGAATCTACACTACCTGGGGATGCTTTCACACAAGTGTCAGCTTTCCTGGCTGATTAGTTTCTGAGAAGATTTTACAAGATTTACTCTATATATTCCTATGTAAAACTTCGACCCCCCATGTGGCCCCACCCTACACTCGGGGGTAATGATTTTCACAACTTTTATTTTACACTACCTGAGGTTGCTTTCACGCAAGTTTCAGCTTTCCTGGCTGATTAGTTTCTGAGAAGAAGATTTTTAAAGATTTACTTTATACAGTACCGATCAGACCCAACCTAACAGAAAGTAAACCCCAACTAAACCCTAGGTTTACTTTCTTGGTTTACTTCGGGTTCACTAGATTGGACCCAGAGTAAACCAAAAGTAAACACAGAGTGTAAACCCAGTCAGAAGTATACCCCTGAAAGCAGACGCTAACTGTGTATTTGGAATATACAAAGGGTAGGAATTACAGGCAGTAGGATAGTTAGATGAAATACGAGTCTGCTTCACACTCCAGTGCATACAGCTTATCTCAAAAGCAATTTCAAAGTAAACCCAAAGTAAACCCCGAGTGGACCCACATTTTCAAAAAGTAAACCCAGAGTAAACCCCAAAAGTAAGCCTGGGGTTAAGTTGGGGTTTACTCTGGTGTTAGGTTGGGTCTGATCGGTACTGTATATTCATAAGTTAAACTTCGACCCCCCCCCCCCATTGTGGCCCCACCCTACCCCCGGGTGTCATGATTTTCACAACTTTGAATCTACACTACCTGAGGATGCTTCCACACAAGTTTCAGCTTTCCTGGCTGATAAGTTTCTGAGAAGAAGATTTTAAAAGATTTACTCTATATATTCCTATGTTAAGCTTTGACCCCCCAATTGTGGCCCCACCCTACCCCCGGGGTAATGATTTTCACAACTTTGAATCTACACTACCTGAGGATGCTTTCACACAAGTGTCAGCTTTCCTGGTCTTATGGTTCATGCGAAGAAGATTTCTTGAAAATTTTCATAAATTCCTAATTATGTCCTTTTACAAAAGGGCCTGGTCGTCCCTAATTTTCATAAATTTGAATCCCCTCATGCGAAGGATGCTTTGTGCCAAGTTTGGTTGAAATTGGCCCTGTGGTTCTTGAGAAGATGTTGAAAATGTAAAAAGTTTACAGACAGACGGACAGATTGACGGACGACCGACAAAATGTGATCATATTAGCTCACTTTAGCTTTCAGCTCGGTGAGCTGACAAGATATCTGTGAGCCAATGCTCACTAGTAATATCCCCGCTCTGATGTGAATATGCAAAATAAGTCGACTTTTAACAGAAAGCTGGCATCTGATTGGTACAGAAATATATCCCACAATATGGCATGCGTAAACAAATAGTATGTTAAAATTTCAAGCATCTGCGATAAATAGCTGCTGAGAAATCTTTGAGGAAAATTTGTTTGAAAATTTTGGCTGAAATAAACAAAGTACTCATTTAACAGAAAGTTGACGTCAGATTGGTACAAAAATATATCCCACGATATGGCATGCCTTAACAAACACTGTGGAAAAATTTCAAGAATCTGCGATAAATATCTTTGACGAAAATTTGTTTGAAAATTTTGGCTAAACATAAACAGTCATTATTTAACAGGAAGTTGACGTCCGATTGATACAAAAATATATCCCACAATATGGCATGCCAAAACAAATAGTGTGTTAAAATTTCTAGCATCTGCAATAAGTAGTTGCTGAGAAATCTTTGACGGTAATTTGTTTGAAAATTTTGGCTAAAAATAAACGAAGTACTCATTTTACTGGAAGTTGACGTCCCATTGGTACAAAAATATATCCCACGATATGGCATGCCTTAACAAACACTGTGGAAAAATTTCAATAATCTGCGATAAATATCTTCGACAAAGATTTGTTTGAAAATTTTGGCTAAAAATAAACAGTCATTATTTAACAGGAAGTTGACGTCCGATTGATACAAAAATATATCCCACAATATGGCATGCCAAAACAAAGAGTGTGTTAAAAATTCAAGCATCCGCAATAAGTAGTTGCTGAGAAATCTTTGACGGAAATTTGTTTGAAAATTTTGGCTAAAAATAAACGAAGTACTTATTAAACAGGAAGTTGACGTCCGATTAGTACAAAAATATATCCCACGATATAGCATGCCTATACAAATACTGTGTAAAAATTTCAAGCATCTGCGATTAAACAGTTGCTGAGAATTCTTTGAGAAAAATTTGTTTGAAAATTTTGGCTAAAAATAAAGTCGTCATTTAACAGGAAGTTGACGTCTGATTGGTACAAAAATATATCCCACAATATGGCATGCCTATACATATATTGTGTAAAAATTTCAAGCATTTGCGATAAATAGTTGCTGAGAAATCTTTGGCGAAAATTTGTTTGAAAATTTTAGTTAAAAAATAAGGAAAGTCGTCATTTAACTGGAAGTTGACGTCCGATTGGTACAAATATATATCCCACGATATGGCATGCCTTAACAAACACTGTGTAAAAATTTCAAGCATCTGCGATAAATAGTTGCTGATATAAATGCGACAGAAATTTTTGTTACGGACGGACAGACAGAGAGACAGACAGACACACAAGGGTAAAACAGTATACCCCCCTCTCCTTCGAAGCGGGGGTATAATAAAAACAGTGAAGCAATCGCAAAAATTGTTGCAAACAGATAATGGCATTTAACCAAGAAAAAACAAGTGAAACAGTTTTCTTTAGTGTGAACTGTATCCATATTTAATGTCAACCTTGAATTGAAAACACTACCTATCCAGAGAGAAGGAGTACCCTATAGGCAATATTCTGCCATAGAATGAGTAAGTTCAAAAGATGGTATTTTTTGCATAAATTATCAAAACTCAAATTCCAAGTAATTGACGCATCCACGAAATTACATCTCCACGAATCGGCAAAAGTTCCACGCTCCGCGATTTTAAAAGACTCAAAAGTGTACACTTGATTGGATTGAATACAAAATCAAGTGAAAAGCTGTCAATGTGACAGCAAACCGGGTTTTCTTTTATGTGAACTTTATCCATAATCCATGTCAACCCATATCAAGTGAAATGGTGAACCCCTACATGCAATATTTTGCCAAAAAGTGACTAAGTTCAAAAGCTGGTATTTTTTTCATAAAATATAAGAAATCAAAATCCTAGCAATATGCACACCTCTGATATAGGTACAATTGATCTGCAAAAGAACAACTTCCTATCTTGAAATATGTAGGAGTAGTTATCCGTACAATGAGGGTACCCTATATGCAATATTTTGCAAAAAAAATGACTAAGTTCAAAAGCTAGTATTTTTTTCATTAATTATCAGAAATCAAAATCATAGCAATATGCACACCTCTGATATAGGTACAATTGATCTGCAAACAACAACATCCTATCTTGAAAACTGTAGGAGGAGTTATCCGTACAATGAGGGTACCCTATATGCAATATTTTGCCAAAAAATGACTAAGTTCAAAAGCTAGTATTTTATTCATAAATTATCGGAAATCAAACTCCTAGCAATATGCACACCTCTGATATATGTACAATTGATCTGCAAAACAACAACTTCCTATCTTGAAAACTGTAGGAGGAGTTATCCGTACAATGAGGGTACCCTTTTAGCAGCCGCCCGCCCGCCATTTTCACCATTTTAGTAACCGGATTTTTCCTTCGGAAAACCCGGTTAAACAAGAATAGAATTCCTGGGTCCCCCGCCGGTCAGGCAAACTAGTATCGAGTCTATCGACCAAGGCTGATTTTCGAACTTGACCAAGGTATTAGTAGTATAAACATTTGGTATAAATTTAATGAAAATCCGTCAAAATTTGTAGGCATGAGAGCGCTTACAAGGTCAATTTTTGGATAAAACGGAGTCATTATTGTGGTCATAGTCCCATAACTCCAACAAAAAGTATCGACCAATGCTGATTTTCAAACTTGACCAAGGTATTAGTGGTATAAACATTTGGTATAAATTTGACGAAAATCCGTCAAAATTTGTAGGCATGAGAGCGCTTACAAGGTCAATTTTTCGATAAAACAGGGTCATGATTGTGGTCAAAGTCCCATAACTCCCACAAAAAGTATCGACCAATGCTGATTTTCTAACTTGACCAAGGTATTAGTGGTATAAATATTTGGTATAAATTTGAAGAAAATCCGTCAAAGTTTGTAGGCATGAGAGCGCTTACAAGGTCAATTTTTTGATAAAACGAAGTCATTATTGTGGTCAAAGTCCCATAACTCCAACAAAAAGTATCGACCAATGCTGATTTTTGAACTCGACCAAGGTATTAGTGGTATAAACATTTGGTATAAATTTAATGAAAATCCTTCAAAATTTGTAGGCATGAGAGCGCTTACAAGGTCAATTTTTTTAATAAAACGGAGTCATTATTGTGGTCAAAGTCCCATAACTCCAACAAAAAGTATCGACCAATGCTGATTTTCGAACTTGACCAAGAAAATAGTGATATAAACATTTGGTATAAATTTAATGAAAATCCGGCAAAATTTGTTGGCATGAGAGCGCTTACAAAAAAGTGTGACGGACGGACACACGGACGCACGGACCCACAGACCCACGGACACACGGACGGACGCCCGGCATTTCTATGTCCCCGCACCGCGTTGCGGCGGGGGACAAAAAAACAAGCCAATTCTCTAACATGAAGGGATTAGTACTCGTTGGAAACGAGTTTCTGGTGCGCATTCAGGTGTAATGAAATTAAATCTATATATACACTTTTGTAATGGTGCAATTTTAAGAGTCGCAGCTTGTTTTCGTTTTTGAAAATTAAAAAAAAGATTTTTTCGTATGATGATAAGTTCAGTTTAGTCAGGACCATCTGTAATTTTATATTATCAGAATTACCACCTTAAAGATGTATTATGTTTTTAGTTTCCTCATAGGTTTTTAAAAAGTATACTTTATTAAGAATGGTAAGCGTGACTAACCCTGATTCAAATCTGCATGTGTTACGCACCAATCTAATATCGATTGATTCGGGTAACAATATTTGTGTCTACTCTTGGATTTTAAAATGATTTTTTTCTATTAACGCCCTCTTTAGATAATGTGTTTTTGCTTTAATATTCATACAGTGCTGCGTGTAAAACAAAACTAACAAGGGCACCGCAAAGCGGAGCATCCCCTTGAAAATAAAAATATTGTGCGGGGAAAGGCATTCTTCAGAAATAAACATGTAATTGAAGCGACCAAGTATTTAAAACCATTTGAATTAAAATATTTCGTTTATTCATATCCCCATGGACGCTATGTGTGTATCCATGGGGGATGGGTGCCTTTACGTGGTTGTACAATTGCTCCCATTACTAGGGAAAACACACCACAAACGTGTTAAACTTTAGTAATATAGTTTAATAAATTCTCTTTATCCAGTGACATACATAATGCATGTAGACAATTAGTGTAGGCAAATCTTAAATTCATATTGCAAAGGAAACGCAGCTAAGATTTGGCGATTTATTCTTTGCACTCCATGAAAAATGTTCGAGTTAACTTGTCGTACTTTTAGCCCCAATATTTTAAAAAGAGTAAAATATCTTCAGCGATTAACATGAAATGAATTCTCGGTTAATCATGTTTAAGATATTTGTCAAAGTTTCTTCTGAATTATGAACCTGTTCTTCTCCAAGTAATTCGTCAAATATAGCCCAAAATTCGGCGCAGACCGCTGCTTGTTTCGATTAAATAAGGCTGAGGTTAATCTCCTGCGTGCTTCAGTTTTTCACTTTGGACATCCTTTCAACTCACCATTTCTCAAAAATGTTTGCTTCTTACCTTTACAGGGCTTACATCCAACAAAATATCAAGCTGTTGAACTGAAATGTTTACTTTTACGCACCGGAAGTCGTACATAAAATTTCTTAGTGTTGTAATTTTAACAATATCTTGAAAAATATAAGTAAGGGAATTCCTTGAGAATAAATAGGGTTTGTCCTTTAAACATGCTTATTAATGTACGAAGTTTGATACACATGCATGCGAGGTTATTAGTCCCCTACCAGTTTCACCGGAGGGGACTATAGCTTTCCTCTGCGGCCGTCAGTCCGTCTGTTTGTCTGTCCGTCCGTTCGTCTGCTCGTCCGTCTGTCTGTCCCACTTCAGTTTTCCACTGTTTTTTTTCTCTATGGGTTTGACGAATGACATGAAACTTGCTGAGCAGCTTCAAAATGTCAAACTACAGATCAAGTTTACGCTTTTGTAGCGTCTGGTTGACATATTTTCGAGAAAATGAATTTTTTATATTCAAATTTTTTAATGTTCGGGTTCGTTATCGGGCTCGGTGTGTATCAAATAAATTTCTGCAAACCGGTAGGGGACGTGTATTGCTTATGCAATAATCTCAGAATGCTTGTTCTTTAAAGTTTGCTAAAAGGCTGAAATGGACACACACACACTTACGTACATACAAACACACGCACAGCAGCGATGCTATATCCCCCCCTCGCAACAAGTTGCGCGAGGGGATAATAATGACGTGAAGTTGGTCCTTCGGATAGATATTATTACAGTCGAAGTCAGATTATTTAACAGATTTTAAATGAAAAAAAATCATAGATACAGGAAAGTTATTAACATGTTTTATTTCTTACTGTATAAAATTTGTTTTGTATACGTGAACAATAGACCTTGGTTTTAACTGGGTTTTCTAAAGATAAATCCGTTGATTGAAATTGATTGAAATCGCGAAACTGGCGGGCGGGGGCTGCTACCAAAATGGTACCCTTATTGTACGGAAAACTCCTCCTTAAGTTTTCAAATGGAAAGTTGTCCTTTTGAGGGTCAATTTAACATATTAGAGGTGTGCATATCGCTAGGAGTTTGATATCTGATTATTTATGAAAAAAATACCAACTTTTGAACTTAGCCATTTTTTGGGCAAAATATTGCATATAGTGTACCCTAATTGTACGGATCACTCCTCATACAGTTTTCAAGATAGGAAGTTGTTCTTTTGCAGATCAATTGTACATATATCAGAGGTGTGCATATTGATAGGATTTTGATTTCTGATAGTTTATGAATCAAAGTATGGAAGAAATGACGGGATTTGATTTTATCGATGTTTATTTATTTCAAAATCAATGATATGTTATTTTGCATGACAAGTACAGGTAGTTTCTAATCTGTATTTGAATTACGCATATTTTTATAATATGAATTTTCAATTTTTTTCGACACAAGAATGTTGATAAAACCCCATATGAACCATGTTAAGTAAAAAAAAGATAGAATAAATTCAATCAAACTATGTATCAGTGATAGAAATATTTCTGGAAAATTTATGGATCCAAGCAATATTGAACTCTCGTCTCGTTCAACCAAACGCTCGGCTTTCGCCGTTAATCCCCGACAAGCAAACATCTATAATGCATTTTGCTAGCGCAAAGAAATACGTATTAGATGAGAGTCAAACATAGTGATTTGTAACATCTAATGTAATATGAATGTTGTGACTGATTTGTTATTTTATATTTTTAAGTCTAACATTAGAACTGTATAGTGTAATTTTGTACATGTGCATTGACTTGACTTTATATTTCTAGAAAACTTGTTTATCACTTTTTATCTTATATCAGGTTATGTCGATATATTCAACACCATGCCACCATGGACTCATCAAGTACCCAATGCAAAGTACGATTGTGTCATCAATGCAAGAACGACACCGAGTTTTACTGTGGTACCTGTACGGTTAATTTTTGTGTTGTATGCAAAGATAAACATGTCACGGATCTCTCCAATAAAGGGCACACCGTTATGATTTACCGTGAACAAAATAAATATATCTTAACAAAAGAAGAGAGTGCAAAACATTCTGATATAATTTATGAAAGATATAGCACATCTGATGAACCTAATTGTCCGGATCTTGCAAAGGAAGAAAAGTTATGTGAATTAAAGCGAAAACAACATCAAGAAATCATTGATTTAGCACGAAGTGATGTTTTATTCCATAGAAGTGTTATGTCGCTATGTATAAGAAGTGACGTCGAAACCCTTCACGATGAAATTTCCCAATGTCGATTAGAGATGCTTAGAAAGGCCAACACAATGAGAAAACGCATTGATGATATGTTAGATTTCATAAGCTCTAAATACGTACGTCTGTTAAATAGCATTACTCATAAGCAGAAGGTTAAAATGACCAGACATATCGCAACAATACAGATGTATGATGAGACATATGAACTGTCAGGAAATATACCGCTGCGAGTCTTCTTATTTCGTATGAAAGTATTACTTCCAAATATACAGAAAAATCTCATTCTTGCGCAACACAGTAGGCTCTGTTCGAAAGATTCATTTCACAGGGAGAACGTAGTAGATTTGTTGAGTGAAATTCAAATGAATAAGACAGAAAAGAGAAGCGTTTCACTTGACCGTATGTTGAAAATAATATACCCATCTGTGTTACATGGACAATTATCTACTTCAAAGGCGAATCTAAATTGCTGCATACATATTTCATGTTTACCACACAACAAGGTCTGGATCTGTGATAAAAGCAAACTCGTTTTAATGGACACATCAGGTGTTGTTTATCATCGTTTGAATGGCATTTGGAATCACGTGCACATCACTGGATTGCATTCAGTGAATCAGAACCAAGAACTGATTTACATAAGCAGTGACAGCAACCTAATCAAACTTTCAGAAGACATGAAAACCATGTCAATCTTCTTCAAACGAGAAAAATCGAAATGGAGACCACAATGTTTAGTTTGTTCTCATTCTTCTGGTGATGTACTTGTTGGAATGTGGGAAGTCGGAACAGATAGAGGCAAAATTATGCGTCTAAACAGCATTGGGGAAATCAAAGATACAATCGAAAAAGACAAAAACAACGACAACCTTTACAAAAACCCAATGTTTATAACAGAAAATAACAATGGAGATATTGTGGTGTCCGACTTGAACCGTTGCTTAGTGGTGACGGATCGTGGTGGAGAACATCGCTTCTCCTACACAGGTCATCCAACTGGATCCGGACTGACACCATGTGGAATATGCACTGACATATTTTCAAATATATTGGTGTGTGATAAAAGAACCAATACAGTACAAATGATTGACAAAGATGGTACGTTTATGTATTTCCTGCTGACAGAATCGGATGGTATTTTTAAACCTTGGGGACTATGTTATGATATTATTTCCCACCTTCTTTGGGTCGGATCAGATAGTAACAATGTGGTGAAAATCGTTAGATATATCAACCGACAAGACATTCTTACTGGTTTAGTCAGTTAAAACGTAGATATAAAAAAGGAAAAATTGAAAAAATAGGACCTGCAACCGTTTGAGTTTTTAGCTCACCTAAATCTAAGAATGGAGGTATATATGTATATGCTTAAGATATTCTTGAGAACTGTAATAATCATTATGTGATATGACTTTTTAATAACCCTGTTCAAGAGCGACTCAATGTTGATCATAATAATATACGAAGAAAATTTTGAAAACCATTTTTTTTATTTATCTTTATTCAACTACATTGTCCAGCTTTTTTGTATTTGACTAAATAAATCTGCTTTCAGTATGGCTATTGTTCTATAGGTGAGCTATGTGGGCCCATGACCCTTGTTAAAAATTCCAATTGCAACCCAACATGAAGTTTAGTTTTAATCTGGCTACATTTGCTTTTTTTCTGCGCTTTACAACGTTAGATTATTCGCTCTTGATCCTGATCATCAGTGCGTTTGAGAATTGGCTCATTTTGATGTAACATATACCTGTCCAACATCACAAAAGTTCAGCGATACCCCGTCATTTAATTAATTAATGTGTTTGATGTTTTTTTATTAGAAATTATTAAAAGTGCTGGAAGTAAGTTGTTGCTTGAGAGAAAACAGTTATTAGACACGTGATTAAAATCAGTTATCCCTGAAATTTCTAAAACTTGAACGAACGATGCAAAAAGTAAGCATGTTGCTGGTACTGTTATAATTGCTCCCAGCACTATTTCTTTTAATCAAGGTGGTAAAGGTTCATATGTCGATATTAATGTGTATTAAAGTACATTATGATTTTCATACTTTCACCGGTAAATAATTTCAAATTTTACGATGTTTAACCAAAAAAATATTTATTAAACATATTTGGAGAGGTAAAAATAGTTAAACCCCCAGCGGATTCAAACTCACGAATAACAGATTATAGTTAACCCTCTAACCCATTGCGCTTCGCCCTTATAGGTGACGATATTGGAAAAAGAAACTACTTATATAAGTCACTTGTTTTCATTTGTTTATTTCGATAGAAGTGTCGCATACCTCTTTAAGTATTAAAAAACAAATGAATATCCTTTATTGTTAAACTGAGGCCATATGTAGTTGTTCTAATTTAAGCGTAAGTCGTGTTACACAGCTAATTTGTTGGCTGTCTTCAGGTAAAAAATATAAAGAAAATCGATAGGAACATAATCTTGTATAAACTTTATCATTGTTGTATCGGGGTAACTTTCTTTTCATTGTATGAAAAAAGTATGTATTTATCCAATACAGTACTCCACATGCGCCCTTAACTTTGCTGCGTTTTAAGATGTGTGCGAAGGAATTTTTAAAAAAAAAAAAGCTTTGTCTATTGAACCAAGGTTCCAGCGCCGGGGCATGGGCACAGAAAACTAAATTTTCAATTGCATGTTCTTCAAAATGATCGACATTGTCTCAATCAATGCGATGAAAATGTTCTATAAAAAGATTTCTTCAGTTTTGATATAAATCAATGTCATCTAACTAATAGATTATAAAAAACACGTTTGCATAAAAAACCTATGTCGTATTTGTTATTCAATAAAATTATATGTTTAATACAACAATTGGTTTTTTTTTATTTAAGTCATCAATAAAATAACATCAAAGCATATATTGCAAAGACTATTTATTCAAGATCTATTACAATATAGTTTGTAAATTTCATGTTTGATCTCATTCATTTTGTCGCATTTTCTAGGTACAACTACACTTGTATTTTTTTAATAATCTACAGATAAGGATCTTTGACGCAATGAAAGGCTAATATCTAGATTTTCTGTGAAATAATGAGAAATCATGGTGGTTCAATTTTCGTGGTAGTCGTAGGTATCCATCCCCCTCGAATTTAAAATTCTTAACGACAACAATTTTAGAAACAGTTATCTTTTGCTGCTAAAACGGTAACCAACATATCGACGAAATTACGTCCCCGCAAAAAAGCAAAAAAAAAAAAAAAGAAAGGACAGTCAGAATTCACGAAAATTTTGATCTGCACGAATTTAAATGATTCCAGAGATATTGGCAACGACCACCCATTTCTTTTTAAACTAAGACTTCCCGACTCCACACACTTTCCCCGTCCATCCAACAGCACACGAACAAGTGAAAGATCCCTTGTTATTATTTCAAATACCTCCGTTCTTACATGGATTTTCATAGCATTCGTTGATATCTGAAAGATGAAATAAAAAAAAAAATAAAGAACAAAATTGGTAGAAAACATATATTTTT
Organism: Magallana angulata; assembly: GCF_025612915.1. Taxonomy (NCBI): domain Eukaryota; kingdom Metazoa; phylum Mollusca; class Bivalvia; order Ostreida; family Ostreidae; genus Magallana; species Magallana angulata. The sequence continues at coordinate 36,452,939 of NC_069112.1, forward strand.
GTATAATATATTATACTAAAAGCATTTGTACTGCTTTCCGTCAGGAGAGTATATTAAGTAGAAAAAAATTGTTAATGGTTTCTTCACAACTCATATACAATTATAAACATGCTTGCAGTTCAAACAAAGTACTGAAGTACTGACGGAAGTTGATTTTATCGATTATCATTTATTTAAAATCAACGATATGTGATTTTGCATGGCCAGTAGTAATATTTCTGAGAAATTGTATGGATCCAGGCAAGATTGAACTTTCGTCTTGTTCAAGCAAGAGACTCTGTTTTGTCGGATATTAACGGAGCCAGCCAAGCGTCAGGTTGAACGAGACTTCATTGAACTCTAGCGTAGGAATACATATGACTTTGAAAAATATCTAAACTGTTTGTACAATTAAAAATCTTACTTTTTTCATGGTATTGATAAATAAGTTTTCTTGAAAAACAATGCTTCAGAATACATAGCATCGAATTTATCGATTATTCTCAGGAACTAAGTGTTGTCAGCGGCGTTGTAATTGATTTGTGCTGTTTTACTTTCGCTTTGCCCGAGTAAGTGCATAGGAGAGTTGATTAAAATCAACTCCCAAAAACATTATTATTGATATAGAAAAAAACATTTTTTAAGATACCTTTTGAGGGGAATTATAAACCTGTCTTGAGTTAAAAAATAAAAAAAAAAAACTTTAAAAATAACTCTTTTATATATATAGTATTGCACACTTTCCTTTAAAAGCCTTATACACTTAATATAGAGAAATATGGTTGGACACACGCCACAATT